>NW_020527049.1:0-31904 GCF_003368295.1 Carassius auratus | reverse complement strand
GCCCATCCCCCACTCACACACACACACACACTCACACACACACAGCACTCAGTCAGCACACACATACATTCCTCAAACAGGGGACAGAGTGAGTTGAGATCTGATGTCTGACAGTTTTTTAATTTCTTTAATCATACAGTGTGTAAGTCATGAAACTATGCATATGTCCTCAGAATGATTTGATCTGTATGATTTTTTAAAGTGTTTGGAAGCTGCATTAAAATACCAAGACAATTAATATTCCCTTTTTACTGTCATTCAAAAAATCACCACGACAAAACGTTCAAGCTAACCAAAATCCGTTCGCAATTTAAGTTCCTCAATGTTTTTCAACATGTAGACAAAGTTTGGTGAGTTATAGTGAACACTTTCCTTGTGAGGAGTATGCATTAAATCAGAGCTCAATTTAAATATTCAAATCAAAATAGCCGACTTCCTGTGGTCGTAGCTGATGACTGTGAATTAGAAAGTTGTCCGTCTTGAAAAGAACAATTTATGTACCAAGTTTTGGTGTCTGTAGCTAAAACTAACCCCCCACTTTTGACAAAAGGTGGCGCTATAGAGTGCCTCCTTCACGCCCTTTTAAAAGCTTTTGCCATTGTCTAGCTATCACTAATACTGATATGTGTTTTGAGTTTCATGTAAATATGAGCTTGTTGTCTGCCTCAAACTCACCATAACAGAACATTCAAGTTTGACACGTTGCCATGGCAACACTATATCAGATATCAATATCCCCACAACAGATTTACATCGGCCGTGTTTTGTCATTATTCTGATGAAGTTCTAAGTAAATAGAGTAAAATAAGATGCTGAATTCAAAGCATTTGGAAAATGACACACTTCCTGCTGCCAGTTGGTGGCGCTATAATGTTGACTCTTAATAGTCACATATATACGATCAGTATCATACATCGAACAAACCAATGAAGTTTGATCAAATTCAGGAAATGTATGTGGATGTTATTAGACATTTCCTGTTTCTCATTTCTCGCCATAATTTCAACGCCTCGCCACGGGCAAACCATTCGAGATATCAAAAATCCCCTCGCAATTTTCCATCCCCAATGTCTTGAGATCATGTTGACCGAGTTTGGTGGCAATCAAGTAAAAGACCTATGACAAGTATATCAAATTCCAGAACATGCTTTTTATAAACAGCCCTAAATAGCTGACTTCCTGTTGGGCGGAGCCTATGACATAGAGTGCGAAAGTTGTTCGGCTCAATGAGATCTATAAGTGTACTGAGTTTCATATAAATACATGAAAGTGTGTGTGAGCTATGGTTCAAGATTTCTGACGGTGTTCCAGGGGGCGCTGTAGAGCCCCTGTACCACGCCCGGGTCCCAGTCTCTGTGGCGTCCTGATGGCCGCAGATTCCAATGTGTGTGCCAATTTTCAAGAGTTTTTGAGCATGTTAAGGCCTCCAAAAACCCCCGGAAGGTTTAATAAAAAATAAAAAAAATAATAAGAAGAAGAAGAATAATCCTTAGAAGAACAATAGGGCTCTTCGCCCCTTCGGGCTTGAGCCCTAAATATAGCTGCAAGCAGCGATGTCGGGCTCAAGCCACCAATGCCATCGCCACCCCGGTGTCATCAGGTAAACTGTGCCCAGCGGGCACATGCATTCACAATATCCCTCTGGCAGTGAGGTTTTAAAGGATATGGCAGTTAAAGGGTTAATCCGAATCATCTAGACTTTAAAATCACATTCGCAGAACAATATATATGTATAACTTTAGTAACACTTTACAATAAGATTCCATTTATAACATTATGTTAACATGAACAATATTTATATAGCATTCATTCACGTCAGTTAATATTCCAAACTTAAACATTAAAACATTGTTTTATTGTGATTTTTTTCCAAGCACATTTTACCAATTCCTAACCATATCAATCTTAATAACTACCATTATTTTTTTTATTTAATCATTTATGAGTGCTATACAATAGTCAGGAAAGCTGGAAGAGAAAAACAGGTCAAGAAGAACTGACAAAAAGAATTGCAAAATAATTAGGAAATAATGTGAAGATTAATTTTTAGTCAATTCTGCAAGACAGACTTTCAGGAAAGGAGGTGGAATAAAAATGAGCTCCTAAATCTTAATCCCAGATTCTGGAAGATATACTCCTCAAACCATCGAACAAGAGGAGGTGGTGCTGGTCCTTCACGAGTCACTCTAATCTGTTCATAAAGCCTATATATAAAGTCTTTATATATAGTATTTCACAATACTTCATGGTATTCTAATTAAATCATTTTTTGGAATCTTAGATCTCTCAGAGCCTGACACCGAGTAATTCTGGAGACTCCAGGAATATGGCAGTTCTGTAAAATGTTGGCGCTGGAGACTAAATGCTCCCTGATAGTTTCACACCTAATTCACTTAACACACACACACACACACACACACATTACCCACAGTGACAGTGGGACTGAGTGACATCAGATGTATGATAGTTTTTTAATTTTCTATCATCCATATAGTGTTGTATAGTCATGAAACTATTGTCATGAGACCAGTCATTCTGAGGAAATATGCCTCAGAATGACTTGTCTTTTATGTGTACATTTTTTTATAGTGTTTAGAAGCTGCACTTTAAAAAAATAAAAATACATTTACTGGTTCCTTTTTACTATTATTTAAAAAAATCACCACGACAAAACCCTTCAAGCTATCCAAAATTCATTCACACCTGTTCTGTAAGATACATTCTTTAAACAGTGGTAAAAGAGGATGTGGGGCTGAACCTTCAAGAGTCACTCAAAACGTATCTGTCCATAAAGCCTATAAAGAATTATTCTTAATATACAGTTCACAATACTTCAGCTTGTTATTCTAATTAAGTGAGGGTCATTTTATCAGTAAAATACATAAAATACATATTATTTTATTTGAAAGATTTCTATAAATTATTTAAATCATACTCGTTTCTCCAATAATTATTTAAAAGTAATCCTATAGCTCCCTCAGGTGGCCATTATAGGTACTAAGAATTGCAAGCTTGATTTATAAGTTATGATAGTTTAAATTTTATGCTGGCTCTTGAAAATGATAAAGCTATGAAACTTACTGTGCTTCCTTCAAATGAGGACTTCTACTTATATAAAAAATTATGAAGAGTTAGAATGAAAAATTGTAAAGATATAGTAAAATAACTATTGTATTTTTTTATGTTACTTTAATAAATCTCTATGGCAACACCATTTAAGCTATCCTAAACCCATTCACAATTTAACATCTCAGTATATTGGCATCATGTTGAAAAAGGAGTATGGAGTAGTATGAGGAGGAGTATGAATTCATTTACAGGCTGATTTTATCATAAATCCACAATAAAATTTCTGAGTTCTGTATCAATCTGTGTTGTTGTTTGTTTATTTTTATCTTTTATTGTTCATAGGAAGATAACTTACTCTCCTTTTTAATAAATGTGCTTATAAACCAAGGACAAGCTATTTATAGCTGTATTTATAAACTGCTTACTACTGACTATTAATATTGGGACAAGGCTTTATAAAGCATGAACTGACTATTTACTAATGAGTGCAGTTATTATAAAGTGTTATCCATGCATTTGCTAATGTTAACAAATTAGACATTATTTAACAGTGTTATCAAATCCTTAAATGACTCATAAGCATTTGTGAATGTTCTGCTTGCATTACAGCTTAGTATTGATCTGTGAGCTGAACAGTTTTACTGTTACATCCATGAGATTATGTAAGTTAAAATAAATATAATGTCACAGGATGTCATAGGTCAGTATCAAAATGAGTTTGAAATTATTATTTGCAGCACAAATAAGGTTTTTTTAGGATTTTTAAAAATCCCTAAAACTGTCAGAAAAAGGTTAAGGCCTAAGCTATTTCTATGTGAGTGGCTAAATTTATTTTTGTTTTTATAATTGTAATACACAAACTATGAAATTATACAAAATGTATAAAAAGGTAAATAAATAAATACGCACACATTAAAAAAGCAGCCAAGTCGAATGAGTTTCCTTTTTTATATAGATTAAAATTGAAGACAGAAGCAAGTGGTAAATGTGGTCACTTTAATATTCAAATCCAGTAGATCCAGTTGATGTTCACGTGGCTGTTTTCGTTTATAGTCGCCAAGCTATTATGTGTTTTGAAATAATCTTGTCCGTGATGTGTTCGTTCGTACGACGAAAGACAGAATCCTGCAGCTGGAGAGATATGTTATTCTGCCAGTCGCGCTTTCAAATAGTCTTGCACACTTAAACTGGTCACAAACACCTGCATTTACCTCTTGTTGTGTTACAGTGGGTTTATTGTGTGCATTTGTGGAAATATTTTATTTAAAAAAGCTCTTAAACAAGAATAAATTCGTTTGTTTTGAGCTCGACACTGTACGCGCTGATCGGAGGCGGTGATTTCAGATAGGCAGCCACAAATATTTCATTTTCACACAAACAGTTCAAAAACATCTTAATTTAGCTCTTGGTGTGTTCTAATTGGTTGATAGTGTGATATCGCTATAATAATTTATTTTTAAAAGCTTTAAAACAGGAATAAATTCGTTTTCTCTGAGCTCTTTACTCCAGACGCTTGTGATCACAGCGGTGATTCATCTCTGGTGTTTCTCACATATCTCTGGCCAGAAATAATTTATCCATGAGCCCTGAACCGGTAATAATCAGATATGTTGGTTTAGCTTGTCAGTGTGAATTAAATCTAAGTATTTGTTTGTATTTTTAACGGATTTAAAAGTGAAAGTAAAAGTTCGGGAATTGAACCTGTAGGGGCGCTATTTCTCTCAGACAATGGAAGTCTAAGCACACACACTCAAACAGAGGGACAGAGTGAGATGAGATGTCTGACAGTTTTTTAATTTTCTGTTATCCATACAGTGTTGTAAAGTCGTGAAACTATGCATATTTACTCAGAATGACTTTTTTCTGTATGAAAAAAGGTTTTGAAGTGTTTGGAATTTAAAAATGCAGGACAATTAATAATTCCATTTTTACTGTCATTTAAAAAAATCACCACGACAAAACCGTTCAAGCTATCCAAAATCCATTGGCAATTTAAGTTGTTTAAAATGTTTTGGCATCATGTAGACAAAGTTTGGTGTGTATAGTGTTACTCTCCTCTGAGCAGTATGCATTAATTCACAGCTAAATGTAAAATAAATCCACATTCAAATCAAAATAGCTGACTTCCTGTTGACCGTAGCTGATGACTGTGAATTAGAAAGTTGTCCGTCTTGATAAGAACAATTTTTGTACCGAGTTTGGTGTCTGTAGCTAAAACTAACCCCCCCACTTTTGACAAAAGGTGGCGCTATAGAGTGCCTCTTCCACGCCCTTTTAAAAGCTTTTTCAATTATCTAGCTATCACTAATACTGATATGTGTTTTGAGTTTCATGTAAATCTGAGGTTGTTATCTGCCTCAAAATCACCATAACAGAATATTCAAGTTTGACACGTTGCCATGCCAACAATATATAAGATATCAATATCCCCACAACAGATTTACATCGGCCATGTTTTGTCATTATTCTGATGAAGTTTGAAGCAAATCGAGTAAAAATAAGATGCTGAATTCAAAGCATTTTGAAAATGACTCACTTCCTGCTGCCAGTTGGTGGCGCTATAACGTTGACTCCTAATAGTCACATATATACGATCAGTATCATACATCGAACAAACCGATGAAGTTTGATCAAACTCAGGCAATGTATGTGGATGTTATTAGGCATTTCCTGTTTCTCACTTTTTGCCCTAATTTCAACGCCTCGCCACGGGCAAACCGTTCGAGATATCAAAAATCCCCTCGCAATTTTTCATCCCCAATGTCTTGAGATCATGTTCACCGAGTTTCGTGGCGAACGAGTTGAAAACCTCAGAGGAGTATTTCAAATTCCAGAGCATGCTTTTTTTAAACAGCCCTGAATAGCTGACTTCCTGTTGGGCGGAGCCTATGACATAAAGTGTGAAAGTTGTTCGGCTCAATGAGATCTATAAGTGTACCAAGTTTCATATAAATATATGCAAGTGTGTGTGAGCTATGGTTCATGATTTCTGACTGTGTTCCAGGGGGCGCTGTAGAGTCCCTGTGCCACGCCCTGGTCCCAGCCTCTGCGGCGTCCTGATGGCCGCAGATTACAATGTGTGTGCCAATTTTCAAGAGTTTTTGAGCATGTTAAGGCCCCCAAAAACCCCCGGAAGGTTTAATAAAAAATAAAAAAAATAATAATAAGAATAATCCTTAGAAGAACAATAGGGCTCTTCGCCCCTTCGGGCTTGAGCCCTAAATATGTCATTGGTGTTTGTTGGTAGCAACTAAAACAAAACATCGAAAAACAGTTTCGGTTACTGAAATTTTTTTTATGCAAATTTTAAACAAATGAGAATTTTAATTTAAAAAAACTATATATATATATATATATATATATATATATATATATATATATATATATATATATATATATATATATATATATACACACACACACACATTTTAAAACTAAATATTAAATAAACAACCAAAACTAATAACATGACAGAAGCCCAAACTAAAACTGAAATTATAACAATAAGGGCTTATAAAAAATATGAATAAATACTATATTAATTGCATACAAATAATACTAAAATAACACTAATAGGTTTAACCTGATCTTAACATAAAACCAACAACATAAAGCTAATAAAAAAACTCCCCTTTAGCTATTATTTAACTTCAAATGTTAAAACATAGGAGTAATTTACCACTTACTCCTTTTTAATAAAAGTTATCGGTCCATGCAGTAGAAATGCAATAAAAAAAATCAGTGCTATGTGATGATAAAAAAAAGAGAGAAAAAAAGACTCTTCTGAAGAAAGGTAGGAACAACCATACTGCACTGGGCTAAATCAGACTAAACATTAGTTGTGATTACTATCCGTATTATCTGTAGTTTTCACAAAAGCCCTGGCACTGTCAAAAGTTGACTGTATGATGCATTTTATGTCATCTTGCAAACTTTTGCTGATGAATAAACAGATATATTGGTGCAGGTAACTTGGAACATTGTAACAATACAAATCTGGCAACCTACCCTTAAAGACATTCAAAAAAAGTGGTGCGTTATGTGCGATATACACTTCCACTTCCACCAATCCAAATCATTTTCATTTATAGATGTTAAATGTAAAAGAATAATGTTTAACCTCTCTTCTGTTTCTTCTTCTCCTCTTCCTCTCCCACAGCGGGTGCCTCTCCTCCTCCTCCTCCTCCTCCTCCTCCTGTTGTTTCCTTCTTGGGTGCTGTACTTACACAACAGCAGTGACATCGGTGAGAAAACTACTAACTTTTAAAGCAGTGCATGTCATAATGGTGCCCACCGAATATTCTTTGTCTCAGTGTCTAATATATAAAATATGACTTGGTGACATTTTAGAAAAGTTGATGTAAAAGAAAATCTACTTACCCAGAGTCAGTTTAGCAAACACATCAGGAAAGTTCTTCTCAAGCCACTGTTTGCATTTAGCCGGCTCAGGCATGTACTCGCAGTACTAGCAGAGCAAAGCAGATGCATTTTATTCATTTGCTTTCTACCAACAGAATGTGTTATCATTTTTAAAGGAATAGTTCACCAAAAAATGAAAATTTTGAGAAATATAGCATTACATCAATTGTTGACCAACAGATGCTCTTCAGTGAATGAGTGCCGTCAGAAGGAGAGTCCAAACAGTTGATAAAAACATCACAATAATCCATCCACACCACTCCATCCATCAAGATGTTTTCAATTTAAATCATTGCTTCTTGACAAAATATTAGTGCATAATCCTTAAAACGAGTGCATCCACTGCACTCAAATACACTAATAGAGATACACTACTTTTAGAACTGTTTTCGCTTGTAGACATTTCATGATCTGTGCACATTTCTCTCCTGATTCAGACTAGATGACTTTTCCAATTGAGAAAGTAATTATTATTAATTGCAGATTTGCAATTGAAGCAGTGGTTTAAAGTTAAAAAGCCTCAGTTTTTTGCTTCACAAGATGTTAATTGGTGGACTGGAAATGTGTGGATTATTGTGATATTTTTTTATCAGCTGTTTGGACTCATTCTGACGGCACCCATTCACTGCATTGGTAAGTAAGTGATCTAATACCAAATTCCTCCAAATCTTTTCCCATGAACAAACAAACAAACTCATACACACATTGGGTGGTCTGAGGGTGAGTACATACTCAGCAAATTTCCATTTTATTAGGTGAACCATTCCTTGAACATGTGATGTACTCACCTCTACTGGCAGAGAACACACTGCAAGTAAAACAGGAGAGAAATGTTTGTATTACATGACAGCGAACCAGAATTCAATACAATTTTAACTACTTTTTAAATTTAATTAATATAATCAGACAATTAGCTTAGGCAGTACATTCATTTTTATTTATTTTTTGCACTTTCTCACCTCCACAATAGAGAACTTTCAGTGGGTACTTTGCATCTGGGTCGGCCCGATCCACTCTATTTTCTGGTGACCCCGACTCTGCATTCTCAGTAGTAGCCATATTACACAAATCTACAATCGATACAGAAGTGTTATTTTAGACTGATGCACAGAGACCAACACTTGAATTCTAAGCTATGGCAAAATCTATTCTAGGCTAAAATGTGCACTTAGAAGATATTATTCACTAACACCTAGAGTAAAGTGTTTAGTTTGCAAAAACCAATTTATTGTCTTTATAATGCATGCAGAGATGTGTTCTGTCTTGTTATACTCAAAATCTATAACAGATATAACTAAACACACATCAGGCAATTGCAAAAGGCCCTTCTGACAGATATCACTTCAGCACGATTTATCAACCTTGGGTGAATTTTAATAATATTTTAAAATTAATAAGACTCCCAAAACGTACTATTTTGGTTAACAAAATCACAAAAGATGTTTTAAGTAACGTACATTAAAAGTGCATTAAGTACATTGCTTTAGGGACACTAACCAACACACTATGATCAAACGCAATGGGTCTGATTAAAGGCTTTTCTTATTACACTAATAAATTAATTCAAATATCGTTTAAAACTCTTTTAGAGTCACTGACAGTGACTTGATTCTAGAAGCCTCCGAACAAGGATCCCTCATTCATTAGCCAGCACTGCTAATCAAAGCTCTCGTACAGCAGCCACGCGCTCCAGCTCATACATACCGCGTCGATATAAGCTCAGTAAACCTTGCTTTTGAGTAACACATTGATCATTATTAAATTAACTTGTGCGGATGCTCCGTAAAGGGTGAAAGAAATGTTGTTGCTCAGCACGCCTTCACTGTCTGATTTGGCTTTGGGTCCTGACAACGGCTGTCTAATGCAGCGCAACAACGTAGTTTGCGCTTTTGCCGTGTTACGTACGTACTTCGTGATTACATATTTTCGGGTTATACTAAAATAAAAATTTAAAAATCTGTAATGCGACTTTTATATAAGACATTTTATATAACCGAATGAAAAAGCATATGTATAAACAGAATTTTGAACTAATATTTTAAACCAGGCATCTCGTTGGACAGCCCCGTTAAGCGCGGATCCTAACATGCCGTTTGAGAATTCCGAAAATAATCACCCGCTTCTTATTACATACATTTCACACTGAATCTGAATGCAAATATTTAATTGCACACTTTTTAAAACTTAAAAGTGATTTTGATTATGAGTTAGGCTGTTTAGGTTGCATTTATTGTTGTTTTTTAATCCCGAGTGTTTTGTTTACACTTAAATAATGCATTTTTAAAAACAATCAAACTAAACTGTGTGTCATAATCAGGCACCGATAACAAGATATTGATATTGTGCATCGCTATGATGTTGGCGCTGCTGTTTTGTTCATTTAAAGTGAAGTTAGTAGTAAAACCAAGTCTTGTCTGCTAGTTCAGACATTTGTCTGTCAGTGTTTCAATGCGAGACGTGATGGAGGGCTTCAAGGAAACAAGAAACTCTAAAACCCTTGGAAGTTTTTCGATATCAAAAGGTGATAAACCTCATGTAAACATAAATGAATAGTAGAAACCCCTCAAATATAAAACATGATGATTATTTTTTGCATTAATTCATTCATTTACAGGATCTCCAGTGGAGCCCTGGCACAGTACTCCTCTAAAAAAGGTTGGTTGGTTGTTTTTTAAATCGTTTTATGTAAAGTATCGGTCATTAATGGATAGTGAAGGGCCACTAACAAGTGTCTATCATACACAGAGACTCATACTATCTCATGATGCAACTCATTAAGTTGGTTGAGAGAGTGTACAGAGCTGGAATAATTTGCATGTTAACTTTGAAGAAGCTAAAAATAATATTTAACATTTTTAGTCACTATATTCCGTTTGTGTTATTTGATGTTTGCGATGTATCTATGTTGGTGCTAAAATGATGAAACCAGATGTCTTATGATGAGCACAATAGCTATTCTGACTGATAGCTAATCTTTTGAAAATAATCATGAAAAATAACTAAAAAGGAATGTTTTCTCTCCACTTTTGTTATAAAGCTTCAATTTTCTCTTTAAACTTATTAAATACTAATTACACTTTGAATGTGTAATGTGTATTCTGTTTGCATAGTTTATATAGCACATTGTTGATTGTATCTATATTGTGACGCGTTTATGTTCCTTTGTATTTATTTTAACCTTGTTTTTAGTTCAAGCAGTTATATCTACAATTTAACACTTATTGGTGAATAAAAGATCTGATTCTGAGTTTACGATACTCCATTCTTCAGAATCTTTTTGCTGCTAATGAGGCGCCAGATTTTTCCTCCACCAAACTCAGAGATGAAAACAGAACAAGGCCTGCGAGACTGAGTCTACATGACCTCTCAGAACCAATGTCCTCTTTCTCATTAACACAGGACTTCCAGGTAACACGTTTGAAGTGGCTTGAACTGAAATCCCAGTTTTCCAAAATATAATTGTATTAAATAAAAATCTGCTGAAAACTTACTCTGTAGGTGAGTTTGTTTCTTTATAGTAAGAGGTTTGGAGAAATTTAGCATTACTAATAGATCCTTTGCAGTGAATGGGTGCCGTCAGAATGAGAGTCTAAACAGCTGATAAAAACATCACATTAATCCACAAGAAACCCACATCACTCCATTCCATCAGTAAACGTCTAATGAAGCAAAAAGCTGCGTGTTTGGAATCCATTTTCATCAAATTTGGATTTTTGGTTTAGCTATTCCTTTAAAACTGTGAATGGCATGGTAACTCCTGGATGACTTTGTGTTTTTGTTAACTAATTATTAACCTGTTTTTGGGTTGTTACTAGATCCCAGTTAATGGATTGGAGGTCTCCACTATCCAGAGGCAGCGTCTGGAGCTGCAGCTTCTCATAGCAGAACTGAAGGACCGCGACCAGGAGCTCAACACCATGGCAGCAGCCCATCACAAACAGCTGTTGTCCTGGGAGCAGGACCGTCAGAGAGTGCTGATCCTGGAACAGAGATGTGCCCGACTGGAGGGTGAGAGTGACTCCAGAGCAGGGTTAACAAAAATCTAACTCAGACTAAATGCAATTTTGTTAATTGAAATAAAGCTGACATAAATGTGAAAAACTAACTAAAAGAAGTTGACGCACTACCATTATTAACTGGAATTAAATCTAAAACTGAAATAAAAATAAATTAATCTTTAATGGTAAATGTCTAAAACATTACAACAAAATTACTTAAATTTAAACTTAATATGCTCAACTAAAATGAAAACTGAAAGTATAGAAATAAAAAAGCTAATTCAAGAATCAATAGTATAGTAATAATTGTATAATTAAAATATTAATAGCACTTCTCCAGATGCACTGTAAGTTCTGCTCCAAAACACTATAATTTAGTTTAAAATGACCATTTCCACTCTTTTTCTGTCCTGTAGAATTAGGTTGTTTTTGCTACTATACTTTTAAGAATTCTATATTCCCCCTTAAATGAAAGCACTATTATGAACTTTTGAAGTTTCAAAATATGGCTCTTCTTTTGCACCTTTGTATCAGTAAACAAATGTGTTTAAAGAATTTAACTGGAACATAGTTGCAGGAAATTCAATTTTTCTTGAATCTAAAAGTAATTAGAGCCACAGTCTCTTCTCCTCACCAAGGCTGTATTTATTTGATCATAAATGCAGTACACATTGTAAAATATTATTATAATTTCAAATAACTGTTTTCTATTTGAATACATTGTAAAATACAATTGCAGAATGTTCAGCATCATTCCTGCAGTCTTCAGTGTCACATGATTCTTCAGAAATCATTCTAATATACTGATTTGCTGTCAAAGGAACATTTCTTATTATTGTCAATGTTGCAATGAGTTGTACAGCTTAATTTTTTATATATTTTTATTTTACAGTCAATAATGTGTACTTGCTAATTAAAAGTATCAATTTCTTTAAAAAAAAGAAAAAAAAAGAAGAGGTCTTACTGATCCCAAACCTGACTGGTAATGTATTTGACTGCTGGTGTTTTCTCAGATGAGCTGGAGAAGCGTAACGAGTTGATCAGAGCTCTCAGTAAGAGGACGAAGGTGGCTGAATCGAGAGAGAAAGACTTGTACAGAGAGCTCAACAGCACACAACAGCAGCTTCACGAGCTGAGCTGCACACAGATGAACACCACCAGACATGAGCAGGACATGGAGGTGAAGTCAAATCTGTTTTTAGGTCTGAACTTTTGCCCCAGCATGTTCCATTTCCTTTTCCCATCCCTCTATCTTCCTACATCATTACTTTCCACTCTCTTTATCTTATGGTAAAACATTCCATAAGGGGCTGTTCACATATCGCATCTTTTGCACAATCAAGTTTGTTATTTCAAATGTAGATGTGCGGAAGGTGTGCTAAGTTTGGTCGGTATGTGAACACGGTGTGACATGCCCATTTTTTCCAGGGATGTATGCACTGCATCGAGATAAAAACATTTGAACTTTTCAGAATGCTGCAAGCGCACCGCGGGTCATGTGACAAGAACCAACCAATCAGCTTCATCCTTTCCCATAACAGCATTGAAAGTTCAGCCAAGATGAAGGAACAGCTGATCATAGCTGTACAGGGTTAGCCAGTTTTAAATATATTTAGTAGCAGAGCTACTGCAAGTTATTGCTGCAAATCCTTTTATTCTTCGCTGAAACTTCTGCTCTTCATGGAAAGTGCAGGTCATGGTTGCTCCGCAATGACAGATGCCTCCGGAGCACAAGCGCCCGAACGCTTTGGAAGAAAACAGAAAGCGACGCGCCTAGCATTTTCCACACGTTTTTGGGCACGAAGTGAACGGCCCCTAACTTGTTATTAGGGATGTAACCTTATCAAAATCTCACGATATGATAAAATCATGACATGAAGTCCACAATACAATATTTGTTGCGATATTAATTGTTTTTTAGCACAATTTAAAATTAATGTAATGCACTTTGAGAGTTCAAAATTAAGAGCTAAAACCCATGTTCATAACTAAAAAATCTTAAGTCAGAAAAAAAGTCAAGTCAAAAGTGAATTTTGAACTTTAAAGGGAACTCAACACTCTTTTTATTTGTGATATAACATCTCAGTCTAAATTACATTCACACTGGTGTTTTAGGAAGCCAAACAAATCAGAATAGAATAATAGTAATAACAACAATGACAGTAATAACCATATTTTGTAAAATAAATATTATAAATATAAATTTTTTGCTTTAAACTACAGACGGGAAATTGCAATATCTTTTCCTAATTTCTAAACTTTAAAGAAATATTTAGAATTTGGACTGCATTTAAACCGCTAGCTGTCAGCAATTCATACTGCACTTTTAAGCTTTTATTTTGAGAGAACTGGCAGTAGAGCTTTTATTTTGAAGGAAATCTCCAGCTTCACTGAAATCAGGCTCACAAAAACATGTCTCACTTCAAATCTAGTGTAATGTTGTAATCATCTGCCACGTAAATGAAGCATAACTAGTGGCCATTGTGTTCCTAAATGCATGCTAAACTCACAGCACATGCAATAAATGAGTTCACTGCATTCACTGTGAACGGAGCCGTTCTGAGGCGCAGGAAAACACCATATCATGAGCAATGTGTGTACTTCACTTTAAAACATGCAGCAAAAACAGATTTGATGAAGGGATTAAGCCATATTGTGCTTTCAGTTTTAGCTTGTTTGATAGATACAGTACTGGGCCAAAGCATATCGGCCCAAATCACAACAAAGGTCTTTTATGTTAGAATAAGAAGTTACTAAACTTCACTTTTCTGGATAACCTTTTGTTTCATATCATCATGTGACCACAATAATATCGAGACAACTGTTCTTATAATTTCTGTTATCCATAGGAGCGGAACCAGAGTCTGAACTCCACGGTCATGATGCTGTCATCACAGGTGGGACAGCTGCAGGTGCGCGAGGAGGAGCTCAGCTCCATGCTCAAACTGAAGGTAGAAGACGCTCAAACACTCATGCACACATACATTATCTTAAATCCTGATTATTCAGACACATAATGTAAGCACATGATTTTTTTTCACCAGGATAAAGATATGATTGAGGCCACCAATCACATTTTAGAGCTCTCTGGTCGTCTTTGCGAACTAGAGAAATCACTCGAACAGCTGCGAACACGTGAGAGCAAAACACTGCAAGAAATGGAGGAACACAAACACCGTTTCAGAGAGAGCAGACACAAAAACGCACAGCTTAAAGGTAGACATTGTTATTTCAAAATCTCTCGCTTTGTCCGAAATGTAATACTGTATAGAAGCTACTTTGAAACTGTCTCTGCGACAGTTAAAAAGTACATTCTAAATCATGTTCATGTGAATCTATTCATGCTGGATTCATCAGGATGCTATCAGTACGTTTTAATTTTTTGTGCAGCCGAGCTTCAGGAGAAAACCATCGAGAACAACAGCCAGAGAGAAGAGCTCATCCGCTATAAGCAGGAAAACCAGCTGTTGAAGAAAGACATCACTTCTGTTGAACTTCAGATGATGAGTATGCCACTACCGCATGTGTCATAGTGTAATATAGGCTCTGTTTCCAACCTTAGACAGCATCATAGATGTGCTTCAGACACAGAAACATCTGTAGAAACATTGCATCATGTTTTCTTCACTAATCAGGCGGTCCCAGAATGCATTGTGATTTGACACCATTAAAAACATTTTTTTTGTTCAGCACCCAAAATAATGTTATTAAAGTAATCACACACACATTCACTCAGCATTTATTTATATGTATTGTATTTATTTTTATTTGACTATTTGGTTGCTAAAAAAAAAGTTAACATCTAACTAATATTGGACTTCCACACTTTGTGTCAACTTTTCAAATCAGTTGACCTAAAATATTTACTTTAAGTACTCCCCGTTTGTTTTTAAATAATTCAAGAACAAATTTACGTTTACAGTTCTTTGATGTAGTTAAGTAATCAAATGAAATGCATGTAAATAAATGCAATATCTGATATTTTTAAATATATTTGAAACATTTAATATTGTAACCTTTTTTCTCCATTTTTTTTAAATGATTTATTTATTTGTTTTAATTTTATATTTGTATGATTTAATTAATTACTAATTATAATGTATTTAATAATTTAATAAATTATTATTTAGCTTTTCATCAACTCATGAAGTTCATCTAATTTGGGCACCCTTGTTATTTTCAAGTAACTGCATGAATGTTAATTAAAAAATAAATAAATGAATAATTACAAATCTGAAAATTAGCTAGCAGGCGGTTCCTGTAGTGAGATTTAAATTTTGTGCCAGTAAAAATTATTAAATACATTTTACAAACACTTTAGATCTTGTTATTAATACCTATTGCCAATTTTTTTTAATTTGTCTTAAAAATGTAATGTCTGAAATTTTTGAAAGAAAGATTCACCCTCACTGGATCAGAACAGAGCCATTTAAAAACTGATATAAACAGCAGATGCAGAAACATAATTTACAGTCTTATGCTCACTGTTTTAAATTAATGGAGGTTGTGGTGTCTGTTGGCCAGATGAAGATAAAAGCTGGAGGGATGATTTACTTGAACTCTCCCGATCAAAACAAGCTCGAGTGGAATCTGAGCTGCTCTGTCTGCGGCAGGTACTGTCTTTCAAAACTCCCTCTCTTTACATCATCCAATGCCAGCCAGCGTTCATTTTTAGAAATCTCTGCCCTGTGCATTTGCTTCAGAGTTGTATTTCCAGTTTTTCAGCATGCTTGCAAGACTTCCTGCGTTCCTTTTTCATGACTTAGTGTTTTAAACATGGTCGTGATCTCTTCTAAAACAGCACCATTAATCTTGAAAGAACAGGTTATAACCCAGTGTTACTTTAGTACTGAGATGCTTATAGTTTTTATATTTAGTTTTCGGTTTTTGTAATTTAATTGTGTCTTTTTATTTAATTATTTTTATTTAGTTTTTTTTTGTTTTGTTTAGTTTGAGTCATTTTAGGGCTTGAAGAAAATTACTTCCCTTGTCAATTAGCTAAAAAAAAAAGTTTTTTTTCCCTGTATATTTTATTGGATTTCACTTAAAGTTAGCGATGATTACACTTTTTAAACCTTTTTGCCATTTTTATAATGAGCCTTTTCATGTTTCTCTATAATCCTGATCCATATTTCTGTACTTAAAGCATCAGAAGTGCTCTTGATTGGTTAGGGTTTTCTTTCACACCAATGCAGCACATAATAAATGATTGATAGGGTTATGATTATTGCATATGTTTGTGACAGGTGTGTGAAAGCCAACAGAATGACCTCCAGCTGCTGAAGTTGAACTTGGAGAGCGCCAGAGAGACACTCCGACATCATGAGGGTCAAAGGTCACATGAGAGGTGGGCATCTGCAACATTTGTTTTATAAAATCAAATTACTTATTTCAGCCACTGGCTTTACATTTTACAGTATTTGTTTGTTTTTACTATTATACTTTTTTAATATATTGAATTATTTGTATATTTTAAGTTTAATTTTAGTTTCATTAATAGTAAATTGTAATAGAGAAATATAGCTATAGCACTTCTGTTGTTATTATCTTTTTAAAATATTGCTATTTAAGTCTAATATATTTTTATTTATGTTTTAGTTTTTTATTCATTTCTGGTCAGTAATTTCATTTTAAATTAGTTTTTATAATTTATATGTTTAGTTTTCACTTTAATTTTAGTTTATTAATGTTTTTTTGTAATATTGTAAAATATTAATATTACTATGTAGGTTTAATATAATGTTTTAGTTAAGTTTTTATTCATATCCAGTCAGTTTTATTTTTAATTAGATTTTATTTGTAATATTTTCTGTTCATTTAATATTACTTGTATAGGTTTAATTTATTCTTATTTAGTTTTTATTTCATTTTCAGTATGTATTTGTATTTCCATTCGGTTATTTTAGTTCTTATTTATTAACTTATTTCAGTTATTTGCCAAAGCAATATTTCCAACTTTTTAAATCGATTAACCCAGGTCTAGGTGTCTTGAGTTATGAGTGTTGTTGTGTTCGTAGGGCTGATTCTGGTTTAGGAGACAGTCATGTGCTAGAAAACAGTGATCATCAGGAAGGGACAGAACTTGAAACAGGGCTAATGTCCACCCTGTGCCATAGCACAAGTGGAAATGCCCCATCGATTTTAATGCAGCGTCCTTGTGTTGAAATGGAAACACAGACTGACTTTGAGCATGACTTTGGCACGGCTTTGAGCACCACAAACCATGAATTCACAGAGCTTTCAGCTGTAGTGGAAAGTTGCTGTGGTGCCAACATTAAGAACAGCTGTGCGACTAGCCAGTGTGACATCAGTGAACAAGAATCACCCAAGATGGAAATGAGGGAAAGAGCGAACAACTGTGTTGAGCCGTCATCCCAGTCTCTCTGCTGTGATAATGCTGACAGCCCATCAGAAGAGCCACACTGTCAGGCAGTGTATTGTGACACTAGAGCTGATGTGGATGTAATGGCTGTCATTGACTATGATTCAGAGACAGGAACTCCTGTCTGTGTAGTCGATGTGGATATCAGTCCAAGAATCTCTTGGTAGGCTTCTCTAGCTTTATTAAAACATCTTGCAAGTCAGGTCGAAATCCAAATGCAACGTTTCTTGTTTGTCCCCCAACCCGCCCCAGTTAAAAGCAATAATTCATGCATGCGGCAAATGCTTTTATCCAAAGCAACTTACATTGCATTCAATCGTAATCTTATCAGGTCATGGATTTCCTAGGAATCAGACCCACACTGCGGCGATGCTAAAAACACACCAATTTTAAATATATTTTTTGGTGGCTAATTAAAGGAGAGCTTAGTTTTACTATGTCCTACCATAATAAAATCCATTGCCCTGAATATTGCAGGTTATAGGTATGTTTTAAGATCAAGCAGGCAAAAAAACAAAAACAATGTTGATTTTGTTGGCCTGATCGTAACAGTGACTTTCTCTTCATCAACTAGCACAGCAGATCTGAGCCTTCTTCATCTGGATTGCCCCTCCCCCTGTCACAGAAGTAGGCGGAGCTCTGTCTGTTTACCCGATTCTACGCTTAGCATTGAACTCTGTGCAAATGATGTAGCTCGCCATGGCAATGAGGTAGCTCAACAATACAATGCAAAAATACAACTCCATCTGTATTCATATAGAAAATTTTTCCTTCTTGAAAAGTATAACCCATGCGAATTTTGTAAATTGCATTACTTTTTTCCTGTAAAATAATGATAAAAATATATTATTATTATTAAATGTTCCTTTTTTTACAGTACAGTAGCATTATTGCAATAGTAAAATATTTAATTAATAAATACTCATTTTGCATGGCACAAAATTGTATTATTGTTGCAAGAGTAATAGATTATTATTATTTTTTTAATAATAATACTTTTGTACAATACAATATTATTAGCATCTCGTGTCTTTTCATGCCACGCAGGAGGGCTACATCTCGTCCACATCACGGTTACAGCGTCTGCTGGCCGAGTCTCAGGAAATGGTGGCAAGTTTGGAGAATTCTACCAAGAAATCTGTGAGCCCAACGAAACCTCAGAGCCCAATGAACCGTGATGTCATTTGTCACCTCCAAAGTAATCATGGCAACGGCAGCCACTCCCAATCCTCCACCCTTAGCCAGGAGGGCAGACAAACACACGGGGTACCCATTACATCACAAAACTCATTTACATAACACTTTAATGCATAGTATGCTTCAAGATGAAACTGCAGCTAAATGGCATTTTCTCCTTATTGTCCTGAAGGAAAGAGACTCCCAGATCGAAAGCAGCCCACGTTTGCATCAAGGAAACAAGTAATGTGGTCCATAAAGCCAGCAGAAGCAGCGAATCCCCGCTTACTTCCATCTTCTCCACAGCTTCTGAAAATAAATCAGTTCTTTGCAACCAAAGAGGAGTTTTGTGAAGCTAACAAGTAGTTTTAACAGATTTACATTTTTATCAAAGTCTATTTTTATGATACGTGTATTAAAATAAGCATTAATGATTAATGCTACAGAAGCACTACCTCTGAACAATGTAAAGACTGTCGTTATTTATAAACTACTTTCTTCAAGTGTTAAACCTGTCATACAAGATGACACAGTGGTGCTGGTTGTTTTTTGTGTCATTCCAGTTTCACTGTCATCAAACAGGTTTGGTTTCAGAGATAATGAACTGTGATGTGGCTCTTGTCCCGATCATTGTTTCACACCTGAAATGCAGTCTTGTTCTCACAGTAAGGACAAGGAGCCACCGAAATTTGCCTGATCTCAGGACATTTGAAAGAACAATAAAGGTCTTTACATGCTGTCATTAACTTTATTCTTTTAAGAGTGACATTTTAGTGTTTATTTATAATAAACAAATAAACACTAAAATAAGTGTTTATTCACGGTTTAAGTAGTTGGAATATTTGACGTTTTTTTTTTTTTGGACTGAAATACAAGTTAAGATTGAGGAAACGCTGTTGATAGAGCGCGCGTGAGGAAACTCAACTGTGTGTGACTCGTTGACGTGACAGGTAGTGTGTGTGTGTGTGTGTGTGTCGGGACTCAGTCGATCATTTGTACATCTGGATTCATCTGAGGAAGGAGTTGAACATGGCCTCGAAGAAAACCGAGTCGAAGAAAAACGAGAAAACGGATAAATCTGAAAAAGCTTTAGCTGCAGAAAAGGAGCAATTCGTCAAACTTCAGGTGAGAAAGACGCCCTCGCTCATATTTACTTCATTCAACGAGTATTTGATTTATATATTTACCTACTTGGTTGAAAAATCGAAAATCTTTGGTGTTTTTCTTTTCATTTAAGTGAGAGAAACGCCTGATAAATAGACTTATCTTTGAAACTATTTAAAATATTTTGTTAAAATATATTTTTAAATCGTCACATTTTATCGCTTGGAATCCCCGCGAAATTCATTTTAATTACGTGTGGCCTAAAACAATCGCCATTATGTTTTAAAAACATTGTTTTAATATACATTCCTTGTTTTTTGTGCTATACATGTTACTTTTGGAAGTGTACAATTGCCATCCAATATATTTTACCATAGTAATATGGATGTACATCATGATATTATTAAAGTACCATGTAAATACCATGGTATGGATATGGTATTGTATTATTTTATTACCAGAAACTGAACTGCTCTGTAAATACATGTATGTAAGATCTGACTCAGATGTTCCTCCTGGCTGCGATTATTTATTAGTTTTTAATGTGTGCTTCATTGTGATGTGTATTATTTAATATTTTAAACAGTCATATGTATTAACATTACAGGTGTGCATCATGTATTGTGTTTAATTAATGATGTTATGTAAAATCTCATCTGCTTTACAGCTTCAAAGCATCACCAAATCCATCACCAATGTGGAGGCCCCTATCAAGGAGAAATATGGACGCAGTATCCTTTAATATTGATTTAATACAGCATTTCTTGTGTGTATAATCATGTTCATTGTATGTTGTAGTGAGCTTGCGCACAGATGTCCAGGTTTGACAGTCACAGCATGTACTTTATCAGTCAAATTTAGTTGTGTAACACGTTTCAAAACAGATTTACGAAAAATAATAATGTTAATGTTTATAATATCTTAGTATCTTCATGCCTTGTTGTTGCATTTAGCAGAATCACAGCTAGTGATAATATAGTTTACATTTTACTACAGTGTAAACACGCAAGCAATTGAGATTTGCTATATTGTCTGTATAGCTCTATGTGAGTGTACTCTATGGTTATGGATAAAGTTGGATTTAGTTAAATATTTCCAACTTTATATAAAGAGCTGGGTGATAATCTAGTTGCATTTTAAGATACAATACAAACTCAGACATTTGAAATCTGCTATTTAGCAAATGCTTTGAATCATCTTTGCTAAATATCATCTGGACTTTGTCCTTAACTTTTGCACAGATATCATTTTAGGCACACATAAGGAAGGCGGTGCTGTCACGTTCTGGTCTCACGCCGTGAGTCTGCCGCTGTCCAGTAACGCAATCCTCAGCTGGAAGTTTTGCCACGTGGTGCACAAACTGCTTCGAGACGGCCATCCTAACGTCAGTCTCAACTACCAGTACCATCATGACTTCATTTGACTTTATTTGTCTAAAATTACCCTACAAATATAAATGTATGTCTTTCTTGTAGACTTTACGAGACAGCAGAGGTCACACCGCAAGCATTAGACAGATGGGAACATTATGGGTGAGTTCGAAATGATCTGGATGTTTTTCTGTTGAGCAAGTCATTTACGTCATCTTTCGTGTAAAAACTTTCAACTTAAATTTTGTATGTGTTTGCTGTGTTTCAGGGGAATCTACATGATAGATATGGACATATTGTTGCTCTGTATGCCAAGCTGCTGTGTATTAAAATCGATTTCCATTTAAAGGTTAGTTTAATGTTTCCTTCATTGACATATGAGTTAAAAATATCTATCTATCTATCTATCTATCTATCTATCTATCTATCTATCTATCTATCTATCTATCTATCTAATCTGGTTTCCACCACAGCATCTGGAGATCCCACCAAACCTTGACGCTCCTGAGCAGGTTCTTGATAAAGCCATCGCCATTGATATCAACAAAGTGTAAGTACATTGCTAATGATTTCAGTGAGCTTGAATAATCTGTTGATGTAAATGAATTACACGTGATTATTGTATTTCCAGGTTTGACATGACAGGCGAGGTTCTGGAGTACATGGAAGCAGCTCTAAAGCTGCAAGAAACAGGTAAACATAATGTTTAACCCAAAAATTGATCAAAAGTGACAGTTGAGACATTTATAAATTTACAAAAGAGTTCCATTTCAAGTGTTGTTTTTCTGTCTGCACTTCATAGAGTTCTAAAAAAATGTATCACAGATTGCACAAAATATAAATAAATCAAAAGAATAATGTGACACTGAAGACTGGGGTAATGATGCTGAAAATTCAGATATATGAATATATTCATACAGGAATGAGTTACATTTTAAAATATATTCATATAGAAAACAGTTATTTTAAATTGTAATAAAATTGTCAGTTTTTACTGCATCAAATAAATACAGCCTTGGTGAGCAGAAGAGACGGCAGTGTGTGTATAATAAATCTTTTTTTCTTTTTAAATGCAGTTTTCCGGCAGATGGAGTCGAGCTCCACCAGCTCTACCACTCCTGTGGGTCAGTGCCGTCTGGCACCGCTGGTTCTCGTCATCCAGGACTGCGGTCCGCTCTACCATTTCCTGGTCAAGCTCTTGTTCAAGCTACACAGCAGTGAGTCTTGTTGTTTACATGCTGCTCTCTTCATTTATATGCATTATTTTCATTGAGTTTACCAGCGCTGTGCATCTGTGTCACAGGAATACCGGTGGACGCTCTGTTAGGACACAGGGAACGTTTCCGCGAGCAGTTCAACAGGTAACGGTGGACTGCAGTATTACGTTATAATGCACCGATATAGAAATTTTGTCCAATAGCAAAAGCAGAATTTTTTTTTGTTATTGCTGTTAAGTTTAAGACATTTTAAAATGTGTTAATGCACATTATACCTCTATGATGAATATTGTTTAGTATTTCACATGCCCATTTATCTAAACTAAAAGGGGACTCTTATTATGAAGTTCTGGGCAGTGGGACGAAGTGTGTGGAAGAGGAATAAATGGAGAACGTTGATTGATTCAAAAGTGTTTTATTTAGTATAACAATTGCCACTGACTAATATATATTTACTGAAATAAACATTTTTCATGGCAATCTAGAAATGAACAAGTCAATTCAGGTATCAGAACATTATAAAATGTACAAAAGAAAAGATGGTCAGATTTTTGAACTTTAAATGTTTCTAGTAAAAAAATACAAAAAACCTATTCATAATGACAATGATTTATAAAAAAACAAATAAATGATAATATCAGGCATTACTGATTTAATGTACACTATAATTCATAATCATTTGTGGTCGGTAAGATTTTTTGTTTGTTTTTGAAAGCAATCTCCCCAAGGCTCCCTAAGTCTGCATTTATTTGATTAAAATTACAGTAAAAATATAAATATTATTGCAATTAACTTTATTCTAATTTATTTATGTAATGCAAAGCTGAATTTTCAGCATCTTCATTCCTTCCTTCAGAAATCATTCTAATATGGTGATTTGCTGCTCAAGAAACATTTCTTATTATCAATGTTGAAAAGAGTTATGATGCTTCATATTTTCATGAAAACTGTGATACATTTTTTTTTTTTTTAGGATTCTTTGATGAATTGGAATAGTACTTATTTAGAGTGCATTTACATATACTAATTTGGCAGATGCTTTTATTCAATTAAATTCACAAAATGTAAAAGTGGAGTGCTGCTTTGAGTAGTTTTTTGTCTGCCTTTGTCCTCCACAGTTTGACGCAGTTTTTCGAGAGAGCGAGAGGGATGGAGTTTTTCAAATCTATCATTCAGATTCCTGATCTTCCCGATGTAAGATCTTTACATTCATCAGTAATTCAGTTTCAAGTCATGTTTACTGAAAATGTTTTACAAAATGCTATGAAAGAAACTATATTGACGGATGGTGTAAAATGCTGAACAGATGAATATATGCATATGAATGTTGTAGGAGCCTCCAAATTTCCTGCGTGCGGCTTCACTCGCTGATCACGTGAAGCCTGTGGTCGTTCAGAATGAGACATTCCCTGACTTCGATGATACGGACACGCAGCTGGATTTCGGTGAAGGAAACTATCAGATGGTAAAAACAACCAGGATCGGTCAAGCCTTGTAGATTGGCTCAGAGAAAGTCTTACTAAGTGCTTTTCCACATTTATGACAATTCTAATTATTATGTTCAACAGTATTATGGATACAACCAGTTTGACCCTCCAATTGACATACAAGAGCAAAGGTAACATACCACGTTATCAAACTATACTCACAAATTAGATCAGTTCTTTTTGTCAGCAGTGCGACTAAATGGAGAACAAATGCAGACTCCTAGAGTTTCAGAAGATTTCAACAATATCTCAAACCATGCTCAGATTTGTCCGAGATATAAATATTAACTCAAAATTCTCATTTTAAATTCTCATTAACAACTTCTCAGCTGATATAGATAAATATTATAGTTTCTTGGTATGAATGCAACTTTATTCATATATCTTCTGCTTTCACTTTAATTGTAGTTAAACCGCTAGTAATTTTATTATTTTTATTACTATTATTTTTTTTAAATGTCTATAGACGGTTTCATCAAGCGCACGCGCCTGGACCTAAGTTAACTTCCGGTCTGTTGGCTGCAGTGCCTTGCCTTCTACAAACACAGTTAAATTCAAGGTGATGAGTAGACTGAAGTTGGGCTCAGGTGGTTGTGCTGCGGGATGTGTTTCCCATACGTTTATTTATTTTTTGGAGACTTGCCACAATTTTAAAACTGATTTTCAAAAAGGCTTCGTTGAATAAACATGAGTAACTTATGTACTGCACTTTTATTAATAATAATGCCTTACATTTATATGTTTAAATATCAAAGCGAGGCACAGGTGTTTTTATATCGCTGTATTTCTGAAGGAAGACTTGCATGTTATATGCCTGATGCAGCGTTTGTGAGCGTAGATCTGCTTTGTTTACAGCTGTTACTGGGGAAACCTCTATTTCTCGCGCTTTATGTCTATGCTTTAAAACATCTCCTGCTGGCAAATAATGCATTTGCATTTTCATCAAGTCCACCTGATCCACGCAGCAAACATATTTTGTTTGTTATCAAAAAATATCTACTCTAGAGGGACTTGGCTGTTGTTATTAATTCTATTTGGAAGTCTACCGGAAGTTAAGTTAGGTCCACAATACGGGCACGCGCAGTAACGTTTGTTTATGTTGTTGCCGTTGAAACCGTCTATATAGTTTCTTTTAATTTGTATGTATTATTTTATTTAGCGTATTAAGTTTGAGTTATTTTAGTAATTAAACTTAAATTAAACAAAAATGAGCAATGATGTCTTGGCAGTTAGCTGAAATAAAATAGGTTTATTTTATTTATTTATTTATATTTATTTTATTACAACTTTTTATTTGCTTTAAAATGTAAAAAAAAAAAAATTGTTTTAGTTAATGGTAATAATAACCCTGATGTAGACATGACTTATTTGTGTAAAAGGGAGTTTTAGGAGAAAAATAAAACATCTGAGAAAGCTAGAAGTCAATCAAATGTTTGGTTGCACTTTTCACTGAACTTACGTTTCTCATGATCGTTAAAACCTTTTAATCTGATGTTTAAAATATTTTGTACACAAAGAGAAGTTGTGTTATCTCATAGTTTTGATGACTTTACTATTATTCTAAATTGTGGATAGTAGTGTTATAATTAAAGAACAAATTGGTGTCCAGATGTTTGAAATGTCTTTTCATTTCTTCTGTAATATTAACTCTCACACAGAGAGACCGAGGCTGATACTCTGAGGAAAGAACTAGAGGTGGTGAAACCAGAGCTGGAGCTCATAAAAGTGGAGGTTAGACATTGGTTTTTTTCACATCTGTCTTGAGAAGTGTTTTCTTCGGAGATTGATTCCCATCCTCCGTGTGTCTGCAGGCCCAGCGCGCTGTGGTCCAGCTCAAATCTCAGGTCAATAAACTGGAATCCGAGCTTGAGGACCAGCGGACGCACAAGCAGATGGCGCTGGTGGAGAACGAGCGTCTGCGTATGGAGGTGGAGAACCTCAGAACCCAGACCGCAGTCGCTGCCAGCATACAGGCCACGGTGGAGGACGCGGGCAGTGAGTGACCTCTGACCCCACACTCAGACACACTATATATATATGCTACTGTTTGTATGTTTGGAAGAAATACATATTTTATTCAGCAAGGATCCTGATGCACAAAAGATTTTTATTTTAAACAAATGCTGTGCTTTTTTAAGAATCCTGCACAAAAATATATAATGGTTTCAAAACAAAATAACAAAATATGCAGCAGCGGAACTGTTTTCAACTCTGATAATCATAGGAAATGTCTCTTAACCTGTAAACTGTCACCCCGTCCTGTATACGGGTCGCCTACATTTACTTCACTATATCACTATTAAATCCCAATCTAATCATGACAAACTATATATTGTTGGAAAGGTCTAAGACTCCTAAATAGATATTTTACCAATCTTTTTTGTTAAAAGGTATGTAGGAAAAGTAATAATTAATTTATGGCAAGAGTGTACCTCAAAAACCTACATCATAACAAAGTCTTCTTTGTTGCCTTTTTCTTGATCACACTTTAGAAATCATCAGAAATGATACTATCACTTGAAAACTTAAAATCTCAAAATGCATCCTTTGAAACCTCTTTTAAAATTAAACATTGCATTACCATGAAAATGGTACATCAAAGTCATGTTATAAAATGTTTTCAGTCATGAATTATAAAAATGAATTATAAAAATGCCTTGGTGAGCATAAGAGCCTTCTTTTGAATGGTAGTATGAATGAAAATCTCTTGTTCTCGTGTTTTCTAGGCAGAGCTCAGACTGCTCAGGTACATTTCAGTCGACTCAAAGAGAAACACGCCGAGCTGGTCAGCAGACATGCTGATCTCATGCGGAAGGTAAAGACAATTTTGTGCTACTTTCCTCACACATCATTGATAAAAACAGGGCTAGTAACTTCGCCACTCACAGAATCAGTTACACGATATGTGATCCTCCAGTACAATTTCTGTTACGGCCTTATGTGAGGAATATTCCCTAAATATGTTGCCACAAGGCGTCCTGGAGAAAAAAGTATCTTTATTTGTCATGGATAAACTTAAGATGGTGAAGTGTCTTTGCTATATGGTTATTATGATTGTTAATGGTCTTGATTTTCTGTGTCAGAATGCAGAGATGGTGAAGCAGCTCAGCAGCACTCAGCAGGCGCAGGAGGAGCTGCTCACATACAAACAGCAGACGGCCGTAGAGCTGGAGCATCTGAGACAGGACAACAGCTCAAAGGTCACACTCCACTCATTTCTGTTTATGGTTCCAGTCATTCCTCAGATTTAAAAGTTCCCTTAGCACTCATACTAACCTGGAGTGATATAGGTTAGTTGACCAGTAGGAGATTTTCAACACCTGATGCAAATATTCCAATATTATAGTTTTATTAATAGCATTAGTGCAGTATTAAAATGTAATGAAATTTAATGCATTTATTTAATGAACAAATCAGTAGTATTTTTAAAATATGATTTCAATAAAAAAGAAAAATCCATTTTAAAATGTAATTTTTTCCTGTGATGCACAGCTGAATTTTCAGCATCATCACTCCAGTCTGCAGTGTCACATAATCCTTCAGAAATAATTTTAATATACTGATTCACTGCTCAAGAAACATTTTTTTAATTATTATTATGTTAAAAGCAGTTTTTTAAATTTTTTTTGACTATTTAATGAATGAAATTTTCAAAAGAACAGCATTTATTTGAATTATTAATCTTCCGTAACATCATAAATGTCTTTACTGTCACTTTTGACCAATTTAATTCATCCTTTCTCAATAAAAGGAAAAATCTCTTGAATGATAGTGAATTTTCTCCTAATTATTAAAAAACAGAAATTGTACATTATCCATTGACAATCAGGTTTGATGATTTAATTGAAACTAGTGCAGATCATCTCAAAAATATCTGCTAATATATTGGGCTGGCAGAAATATCCACCTGTCATTAACTGAACTGAACTCTAATTTTCAGCTGGAGGCACAGAGAGCAGAAATTGAACGTTTGAAGCAAGAGCTAGCAAACGAGAGGGCTGAAATGTTCCGAGTCCATAATAGTTTGCAGAGCAAGGAGAAGGTATGGATCTCTATCAATGTGCATAAAAGACTCCAGATTCTGAATGCATTAAAACTGGTAAATACTGTAATGTGTCTCTGACCTGTGTGTGTGTGTGTGTGTGTGTGTGTGTTTAGGCCGGAGACGAGTTGAGCAGTGTGTTGGTGGGTCTTCAGGCAGAAAAAGAAACACTACTTCGTACAGTGAGAGATCAGGAAGCTGAGATTGCTAGTCTGCGTCAGGCCGCCCAACTCCACCAGACCATGCTACAGCAGGAGAGAGACCGACATCAGAGAGAGATGACAGCGCTGCAGAACCAGCTGCAGGAAAAAGTCAGTGCAACGTCCTTATCCTTCCCAATGCCAATTAATATGAACTTACATGCAGCTTTTGCTGTCCTGGTTTTAAACAAAACAGCATGAGGTCTGAATGAGTGTGTTTGCTGTTTATTTGTGGTCAGTTGTGTCGGGAGCAGGAGCTGCAGCTGGAGATGGAGAAGATGAGACGTGAGATGGAGGAGAAGCGAGTGGAGCTGCTGCGTGCTCAAAGTGCTCTGAACAGTAAAGAATCTGTGAGTATTTCTTCCTCAGCAGACCCTCTGTTTCAAACATATGCAAGCTGTTTCCATTTGTGCAACTGATGCATAATATGATTTTTTTTTTACACAAGCATGCATACATTTATTTAACATATTAGTGGGTGACCAATATGATTTTTACAAAATCAAATGCTTATACAATATTTATAGAGCGAGCTGACTGATCGCTTATACAGTACTGAAATATATAATATAAATCACATCCAAAATAAAAGTTTTTGTTTCCATAATATGTGTGTGTACTGTGTGTATTTATTATGTATATATAAATACAAACCCATGCATGTAAATATGTTGTTTATATATTAAATTTAAGTATATATATATATATATATATATATATATATCATTTTTTTGATTTATTTTTTTGTTTTTTATAAACTGTAATAAAATATATAATATACACAGTACATATACATATTATGTAAACAAAAACTTTTATTTTGGATATAATTAATCGCATGACAGCACTAAATATAATATAATATCTGTCAAAAGCATCATTTATTCCTGTGATGGAAGTCTGAGTTTCCAGCATCATTACTCCAGTCTCCAGTGGTCACATGGTCACATGATCACATGACTTTGTTTAAATATTGACACATAACACTATTATATACTAAGCACAAAGCATGTGAAACAAAGGATCTCTTTGTCAAGACCTGCTTATGTTTGTCAATTCACCTATGGTGTCTGAATCAGCACTACACCTTCAAAATGGTAAATTCTTTGTGTTTGTATGTGTTTCAGACAGGAGACCAGCTGAGC
Source organism: Carassius auratus (assembly GCF_003368295.1). Classification (NCBI taxonomy): domain Eukaryota; kingdom Metazoa; phylum Chordata; class Actinopteri; order Cypriniformes; family Cyprinidae; genus Carassius; species Carassius auratus. The sequence continues at coordinate 2,295 of NW_020527049.1, read as the reverse complement.
AGTGTGTTAGTGGGTCTGCAGGCGCAGAAGGAGGTTCTTCTACGTTCAGTGAAAGAACAGGAGGCTGAGATCACTAACCTGCGTCAGGCCGCCCAGCTCCACCAGGCCACGCTGCTGCAGGAGAGAGACAGGAGTCAGAGAGAGATGACAGCGCTGCAGAGCCAAATGCAGGCCAAGGTCAGAAAAACTAGGGAATTGTGGGCAAGATTTCTCCAAAGAAAAAAAAACATTCATGCATACATAGTTTGAAAGTCCTTCAATAAAATACTATGATTTGGGATGCTGATAGCTGACACAATACTGAAGTATGATAATACTAAACAATAATTGCAAATATTAATCTAGTATTTTTGTTAATGTAATATTAATTACCGTATATAAATAGTTCTGTCAATATTTAGAGAGTGGACTGACCGATAGCTAATACAATACTGAAATATACTGTTTGAATCAGTTCAATAATAGCTAATGTTTACATAATGTAATATTAGTTATGTCAGCCTTTAGCGAGTGGGCTGATTGATAGCTAATATAATGATCTATGATATACTGTATAATAGCAAATATAATTTGATTTTAGTATATAATACTATTTATTATTTGTTTTTATCTAATCTAATGTAATCTTTTATAAATATTAGTTATGTCAGTTTTTAGAAAGTGAGCTGACTGATAGATAAAATTATTAAACAAAATGTATTTTGTGTGTAATATAATACATAAATATAACATATGTCAATAATTAGAGAGTGGGCTGACTGATAACTGATACAATGGTGAATTAATCTTGTATAGGATGAACAGTATGCACACTGGGATGTAGCCCAGGTTTAGCTACTGTAGTGTCTATTGAGGGTCTTAATGAGTTATTTTTTTTTCTGTACAGTTTAGTCTGGATTCAGGACTGTTCCAGCAGAAGCTGCAGGATGAGCAGTTCAGTCTGTTGCAGTGCGCTGTGGTGGAGGCCGAGGGCATCGTGCTGGACGCTGTGGCCAAAGTGGACGACCCACTACACGTGCGCTGCATCAGCACCCCAGGTCTGTCCTTCCTCACCCTCCTCCTCCTCATACCTGAATATCTTCATCAGTTCTTTTACTCAACATATATCTAATCTCTGCTTGCAGAGTATTTGATCAATCGTGCTGAGTTGACGCTGGCGTCCCTTGATAAGATGCAGCAGAGTCATGCAGTCTATTTGAAGGAACATGGATGGTAAGATGTCATTCTAATCAGTAAGCTACAGGTTCAGGTGTTAGTGTGATGTAATCTCTTCTTCTTCCTCTTCTAGACGCCAGTGGTTTGTTGAGGTCGGTGACCCAGTTCTCTCATCTCATTGCTGACACTATTGTGAATGGAGCAGGAAATGCACACTCAGCGCCTACGGGACCAAGCAGACCGTGAGAGTCCTAATTATTCTTTAATATTAAAAATGCACACCTGCACATTTCAAATGCATATAGTGCTACTGACATTCAAAATATTTTTGGTGTTTAGATGGTCCAAACTAGTCTAGACAAGAATATTTATAATTTCTTGAAAAAAAAAGTTGCAAATGAACAGTATTTAATGTTATCATAGTTTTGGTACATACATTAATACATTTACTAATGATTTGCATTAGAAAATCCAGATGAAATTGTGTAGTTTATAGCTGATCAAAGCTGTTATGGTTCCTGGATGGTCCAAACTGCTCTAGATAAAATTTAGAATTTCTTTTTTAAAAAGTTGCAAATTACCGCAGTCTTTAAAGTTATTCCAATTTTCTATCACAAACATTTTGTGTTACAAAATTTGTACTGATAATTTGCATAAGAAAATCCATCTAACTCCAGATGGTTTAACACGGTTATAGCTTCTTCAAGCTGCTGGTTTATGGTCCTTAGATGGTCCAAGCTGTTCTAAATATAATTTATAATTTCTTAAAAAATAAGATGCATATTACTACAATCTTTGAAGCTGTTTAAGTTTTGCATTAGAAAATATATACAGATGACTGCATTAAAAAATTAACACAGTCTTTAAATTACTTTGTACTGATGATTTGCATTAAAAAATACAGCTAAAACCAGATGGTTTGCATGGCATTTAGCAGGTTCAGACTTCTCATCTATAGTCCTTAGATGGCTAATCAACCGTAGATGTGGATGCAACCTTATAGAGCACTTTGATCAAGCTAGTTAGAGCTGGTAAAACCATCTCAACCCCGTAAACGGGTAAAAGCTGGTTTTTTGCTGTTTTTTTCCCCCAGCAGTCTGATGATTTTATGTTCATGTCTCTGTAGGTTTGACTGATAAC
>NW_020527048.1:0-65000 GCF_003368295.1 Carassius auratus | reverse complement strand
AATTACTAATGCAGTTTCCCCTTTGGTTTATGTGTGTGTGTGTGTGTCACTCTCTCTTTCTCTCTCTCTCTCTCTCTCTCTCTCTCTCCCGCTGGTCTTTCTTTCCAAAGGTAATTAAATGTGGTGAGTTTGCTAGCTGCTAGCTGAGATGCCAGCGGTGGACACTGTTTGCTGTAGGCACACGTGTCACCAGAGCAAGATTGAGTCTAATGTCCTTGGAGGAACTACAGTACGGACCCACAGGGAGTGGATTGAGCTGGTTATTATCCTGCCGGAGACAGGCCTCTGATGAACTTTCTTTTGTACACAAGAGGTACGCTGGTCTACTAATACTTTATCATGAGGGTATGAATTTTTTTTGTTGAGAAAATCAAAATGTCTCATTAGGCTTGAATGAGCTGTGCCCTTGACTCCTATTACATAACAGGTACACGTAGAAACACACTCATACTTACAGTTCCCTGGGCACCGTTGAAAGTTACCTTGAGATGTCAGCAGAGTCGGGGCCCCTGGCAGCATTGATTGCTCCTTAATCTGCAGTCTCATGTGCCTTCCAGTTAACTCCCTCACTCTGTCTCTCTAGCTGCCCTGTCGTGAAGCCATTCATCGCTAATATATAATATATATATATATAGAGAGAGAGAGAGAGAGAGAGAGAGAGAGAGAGAGGATACAAGTGTCTAGTACAGTGTATATATATTTTTTTTCATGCTGTATCTAGATTTGCACAAAAAATATTAAACAGAAATTAACTATTTTCCAAATTAATTAAAATTGTGTCACATGAATAAATTACATTTTATTGTAGACATACAGAATGTAGAAACAAATTATTATTATCATTATTATTATTATTCCTGCAGTGTTGGTGCCACCTTGGTGAGCATAAGATATATATTTGAAGAAGAATTTAAAATGTACCCCAATATGTAAAAATAAAAATAAAAAATAAATAAATAAAATTACCAACCCCAAATTAAATATAAATAATTATTTATTTAAATTTGGTGTCCATAAGATTTATTTATTTATAATAATAATAATAATAATAATAATAATAATAATAATAATAATTATTATTATTATTATTATTATTATTATTATTATTATTATTATTATTATTATTATTATTATTACTGACCATTATATTAGTTGTTTGGACTATTATAGTAGTTAGTTTTTTATTAAGGTTACCTCAGAAACCTTAAAAAAATTACTATTAAAATATATACCTATAAATGAAATAAAAACATACACCATTTTGATTGATACTTTATTTTTATCTATGCTTTAAAGGTTACTTCAGCAAATTACATACTGTTTTTACAAATACTGTAAGAAAATCAAAACACAATAACGGGGACTGATTTCATTTAATAAATACGATTGCACCAAACAGAAACAATTCCACAGAGCACAGAGTTGAGGTCAAAGAAAGATAAAAAATAAAGAAACAGAACATTACCCACCTAAAACTTTTATATATTTATATATATATATAAAATCTTTACAGTAATAAAACTCTTGTCTTCTACAAAAATAATCTTCCGTACTCTTAAGAGAGAAGTGGCAGCGCTGGATTTTGATTTCCTGGCTGCCGCAGTTTGTCCGTTCAAAGCTCATAAAGTGTCCTGTTTTGTAGCCAGTGGTTAAACAAAAGCTCTGTCTTCAATCTGAATGTACAACTCCATTTAATAATTACAATGTATTTATCTTCAGCCACCAGGTTTGAAGTAATGTCATTTTTAGACTGGATCTTCAAACACTGATTCTATCGTATATGATTTTTTTCTTCTTCTGCCTTTCAGCAGAAACAATTAAATTATATTGCTATTGTTCCTTTAAATAGCCCCTCCCTTACCCACAATGCCCTGCACTCATTTGATTGACACTTTCAACTCATAACTTGAGAGTCTTGTCATCCATCGTCTCATATGCTAAAGACAGCATCATACCGCAGAGCGTGATATTATGAAAATATAATCTGTACTGTGATTGTGTCAAGTCCATAGTGAATTGTCTCAGTATGAACATCCTCTACTGCTGTGGCATGATATTTATACGCAGTGTACAAAAGGTGACAGACAAGGACAACTGAAATACAATTAGCTATTAAAATTTCCCTTTTAGACATGCTGTTTTCAATATCCTGACAGTTCTGCAATAAAGATGACCTCCATTTACATTCACTGACGTGAGAATGGAAAGACTGACAATAGCTGTATAATATTTAAATATAGCTTAATATTTAAAAGAAAACATAATGAAAGGAGAGCAGAATTTGGAAGCAAAAAGTTCATAGACGCAAGAAAAGGGATATCAGTATTGAGTGTGACAGAGATGATGAGGAGTATGATATCTGGTGTGTGTAACAGCACCATTATAATGAACAGAATGGCATGCAAAAAACAAAAAACTAAAACAAAAGTCACTATTATATTGTTATTGTACTAAACATAATTGTGTGAAACATTATGATTATTTTTTTAACAAATTGCAAATTAAAAGTTTAATTTGGCCATCCAAATGAACCAAATTAAATTAAATTAAATTAAATTAAATTAAATTAAATACAATTTATTCATTATATCATAAAACAAAATTAAATTAAATTAAAATGTAATTTAAACAAATTTTTTATCAAATTTAATTAGAAAATTAAAGTAAAATGTAAATAAAATGTATTTTAAACAAATTACAATGAAATAAAATGTAATTAAAAATAAAAATAAAATGAATTAAATGTATTACTTTGTTTTTATATAAAATAATAAAAAATAAAATACATTTGACAAGAAAAGCAGGTTCATATAAACATGGTTTGTGCCAACATTTTTTTTTTTTTTTTTTGTGCTGTGAATTGTTGGCGATCTTTGAGTAGCTGAAGCCATCAAATTAATACTATAAATTATTATAATTATTGAATAGTGACTATATGCTAATGGATGAAGGTCTGTATGCTGACTTCCATACATGACAACTATTATTTGGATTTCAGATTATATAGTATTAGTAAATTCATCAACTGATCATATCTTCCCTATGATTTTATACTGCTTATACTGTATGTAAAGAGGGAAAGTAAAAAAAAAAAAAAAAAATTAAATTAAAATTAAAAAAGTCTTAAATATTTCATTGCGTACATACATTCTTATCCATCATCCTGTACAGTTCACTCAAGTCATGACTGAATTGAAATGCACAGAAAATGACAAACAAACAAGCGAAATGAAAGCATAAATCATGTAACCATACAAATTGTTTATGAAACACTAGACACAGTATATGATTATCATCTTCTGCTTGGCCATAATGTCTCAAGAACATCAAATCAGTTTACACAGCATATCTTGACACTGATTGATCTGTAAACCAACAGTCAGTTATTTCTACATAGAAACACAGAATTTATTTTACTAAGAAAAAAAAAAATATATATATATATACTTTGATATTGCAGAGAAGCAAAATAAGATAAACAAGCTTCAACATTAACCCTGTTTCATGAATAAATGCATGAAACCCATAAAATTAGTGGTAAAATCTACATTTCTGTTACATGTAAAGTACAGATGTGCTAGATATACAAAATGAAACCCAGAAAATGTGTTTCATTTTACAATAATCATTAATAACTTTACATTTTATTATTAAAACACTTCCAAAATGTCACATATCCATGTTGTACTGCCACTTTTAGCGATAAAAATAAACGGAAAAGGTAACCAAGAATAATTGTCTTTTTTTTCTCTCTCCACCCTTCATGCTGACCTTTGCCTCAGACTTTGTACACACTGGCATCTTTAGAAATGAATAGCATCAAAAATGTTTTATTGAATACATAGATGTATAAAAAAGCTGTACAAAGTTTGTTCTAGTATTCACAGAGCACGGTAAAGTTAATGTCCAACATGCACAAGTACTGAATAAAGCTTGAAACCTTTGTGTCCGCATGAGCAAAGTCCTTGACATGGCGGAGGCTAGAGTTCAAACGTCGATGTATGTAGGAAGATCTGATGAGAATTTGACACGTGGATGAGGATTGATGCATTCTGGGAATTGCAAAGAGACAACATGACAAAGAAATCTAAATCACTACTTATTCTGTTCTAGAACTCAATTGCACAATATATACTAATAATTATAAAACGAATGGTCTTTCTGTCTTGGATTTTATTTTAATTACTATTATATATTATTTTATGATGATGATTATTATTATTAAATTATTTGTTATATATATATATATATTTAAAAATATATATGTTTAATATATTAATAGCATATTCATATTTTTACTGTTTTATTTATATCACCATGTAATTTTTATTTTTATTTCCGGGAGAATTTGACACATGGATGAGGTTTGATGCATTCTGGGAAATACAAATGTACACAATGAAAATGAAAATGTATTTATAAGGTTTCAGAACCTTAACTCATCTGCACAATTTTTTTTTAATAAAATGTAAGGAAAAAAAAAAAATATATATATATATATATTTTATATAATTATATATAATATAATTTTATATAATATATTATATCATTTAGCTATATTTTTTTTTTAAATATGCAAAATTATATTGTGTAGAGAAAACACCATTCTGTCTGTTTAGAGAGGTACATTCTTCCTTACTATCTTTCCAAATGTCAAACAGCCTTATATGAGTGTATCAGTGATTCCCACAGCAGCCTAGAAAGCTGAAATATTTCATAACCTGATGTTCTGTTGATTTATTATAGGCATCAAGAGGTCGAGCTGTGCCCTGCAATTAACAAGGCCCTCTTTACCAACAAAAACTGGTGAAGCCATTTTTCTTGGAAGTGGGATACCATGCCACGACTGAGACGAGTGACAGGTACAGTGTGAGTCCAGTAGAAGATGGACAGTGTGGTACTCACCGATGGTCTGGGTGTTGGGCTCTGTGTCCAGAGGCTCCAGTGATGTGAGCAGTTCTCTCTGAGAGCTGCAGCTGGGTGTGCTGTCAGTGGGAGAAACTGGACTCTGGATCATTTCTTGCTCTTTTTCGTCCTGCATCGCTGCATAGACGTGGAGGCCTGGGATCTTCCTTGAGGAAAGATTTACAATGAGACACAAGCAAACAAAGCTTGATGCTATGAGACATGCTTGGGGAATCAGCCAGAGAGAAATGAGAAAAAAAAATCAATATTGTCAAGTGTTAAGCAATCATAATAACTGAAGGGGAAAAGTCTCCTAAACTTTTAGAAGTTACCTTTTCGATTTTTTAGGAAAGTTGCAAGTTAAATTATGTTTTTTAAAACCTATTTATCAAGAATCCATGTTTTTTTTCACAGCATATTTAGCAGCATAACTCTTTTCATAATGCAAAAATGCTTTTGAGAGGGAAATCAGCATATTAGATTAGATAGGATCATGAGACACTGAAGACTGGAGTAATGATGCTTAAAATACAGCTTTGCATCACAAAATAAATTACATTTTAAAATATGTTCAAATAAAAAATAGTTATTTTAAATTTTAATAGTGTAACACAATATTGCTGTTTTTACAATACTTTTTGAAATCAAAGAAATGCAACTTTGGTGAACACACACACACACACACACAAAAGCTTTTTTTTTTTGTATTAAAATAAAATAAAAAAATACAGAATCTTATATATTCTTTATGCATTTTTAAGGCCTTTTTTTTTTTTAACCAAGATAAGACAAACAAGCTACAGTAGTGGTAAACGGTCATCTACAGTGACTAGCAGACACTTATCTTTCAGCAAGGACTACTGGCCGAACATTACCCAATTAATATTCATGAGTCGAGCTGATAAGGTTCGTAATGTGCGCTTCCGCTCTTTTTCCGAACTTTCTGATGGCCCTGACATTATCAGCTTTTCCATTCACGTCATTCTGTTCCTTTATCACTGGAAGCATGCGTTTATAGTTTGTGAGTGCGGTACAGTCCGTTTACAAGCCGAGGTCTGGGATCTGCTTCAGGGAAAAAGTTGTAAAAGGACATATGAACAAAAACATAAAAATAAAAACTCTATGTGAGAAGTCTCACTTAGGAGTTGATAAATCAAGGCCTCCCTTTAGAGAGGTGATTTTATCCGTCTTGGTCTGCATCATTACGGAGGGAGTAAGCCACGTAAGCAAAAACCTTAACAAGAGGATTCAAAAGCAAATTTATTGTGCTAAATACAACTGGAGAGGGATTTAGCAGAAAGAAAGCAACACAAACGGGCAGCTCATTAAAATGTGATCTAGCACCCTCATTAAAGGACTGGTTCACAGAAAGAAACTCACACTCATGTCGCTCTAAACCCATTTACATGCATTTGGCAGATGCTTTTCTACTGAGTTTACTGTACTGCAACTGCAATTAGTCCTCATGGGACATGAGGCTTTCAAGCTTCAAAAAACGGCACAAATGCACCATAAAAGTAGTCCATAGCACTTGTGCTGTATATTTAGGACGTTATTCACTGATCTTCTGGGAATTGAGATTACAACTCATAAATGAATCATTCAGATTCATTAATTTATATATTTTTTAACAGGAAGTTCTTCCTGTTCCTTCAGTAAGTGAAAAGCCGGCTGTAGCATCACGGAAAGCCAGACTGCCAATGTATTAAAGCGCTGGGAAATTCTTGGCACTTCTGTTGTCTCCAGATCTTGTCTTATTGAACTCTTGTGCCCTTTTCTCTCTGTCCAGTGATGGAAATGGTGCAATCATTTAACATTTCATAAAGGTCAACCTGAAAAACTCAAAGGGCTAAATATTGATAATGTCTGTGCATTGACTGACATTTCTCATTTGTTATGAGCACTTAGACAAAAAAAAAAGAAAAAGAAAGAAAAAAAAGAAGGTTCTACAACAGAGAAAGGGTGAATCACCACTTGACATATCTGCTCTGTGCTTTACATTGTTTCGTGAGATAAACTGAGCCACAACTTAGTATATATATATATATATTTTTTTACGCGTTAGATTAATTAATTATGGAGAAAAAGTAACGCGTTAAAATTATACAGTCGATTGATGACCAATATGAGGCAGAGCAACAAGTTACTGTGTGAATGAGCCTAGAGAATATCCCCTAAAATTCAAGATATGGGGCAAAATACCCCTGTTTGAAAATTTGTCTCATATTTACATCACATAGTTAAAAATATCACACGAGCTGTAGGCTAAAAGTGCAAGATCACACCATGTGCAAATGTGATACACATCTTATACAACAGTTCATTAAGGAGTTAATATTGTGTTATTTTAGACACAATGTTGTCTGTTTTGCTCAATTTTGCCAACCAAAATATAAAGACAAAGCAGAACTGTTCATCCCCGATCAACCCACAGCGGCATTTCATTTCTTAATCCACGTTTTGAATGAATTGGGTGAACCATTTGGCGAGTTGAACCATTGGCCATAGTCGCGTTGGTTTTGAAGTGGCGCTGCACAGATCCATCGTGTATGACATCAAAGTACCGCGAGAGCGATTCAAAAGCACAAGCAGGCGTATTCTCTCATAAAATCTTGCGGTACTTTGAAGTCACACAACGATCGTTCTGATGGTGATGACCCGTTTCAAATCGAACAGGCCTAATAGATGCGTTTGACTTGAAGCGGGGCTACAGACAGCGATCAACGAGAGTAGCCACTTGCAGTCAGGGCGGAGTTGAAAACGGTGCCGTCAAGCCGGACACTTTCTGCTCCCGTTAGTGATGAATCTGCAATGGACCTCGAAACACTCTTGCGGTACTTTGATGCCACACGTGACAGTCATGTGGCGACGGTGCCGTCACAAGTCGGACAAAATTTCTACCCGGCATGCACTGCTTCAAGTCAAATTGCAATCGGTTTGCGCACAGGGGGGCATGGTTTCAAGTTTTTTTTTGGCTAGCGGACCCCCACCTGCTGTTAGCATTCCACTGACTCCCATTCATTTTGGCGTCACTTTGACAGCAAATAACTTCGCATCTAAGGCGTTTAAAGACTCCATTTGTCCATTAATTATTTCTAAAGAAACAAGAAAATGTATAAAAGGCTCCATTACCCTCTATCTTACGTTATGGTCCCGTAGAAGCAGTTTTTGTAAAAAATAGGCTAATGATTGTGTCATAACCAGCGACTCTTTGTTGCACAGTAGAGAAATTACCGTATGGACAGGAGGAGAAGCTTGCAGGCAATCTTTTACTGTCTATGAGGCTATCGGGGGGACGTGGAGGCATAAAGTCAAGGGAGATAATTACTCAGAATACTTATCAAAACTTGCTCCTGTTCACACACTTCTCTGCAAGATTCGGTGGGTGATTCAGATTTCTCTTGGCACAGCGATTAGAAGACGTACAGGTTGCTCACGTGACATCTACACTGTAATGAATTGCTGTAAAAATTACAGCATTATTTTACAGCCGCGGATTGTTTTTTAATAATACAGCATATTGCTGTAAACTGCAATGCATTCTGGGGTCACGTGTAGGTCTGACTCAAATTTACAGAATTTTGCTGTAAATTTCAAATCTTCGGAGCCGCATCGTCAACGGTCGAGGAGATTAACGTTAAAGACAAGAGGAGTGATTCACAACTGTGGTAAGTGACTTCAGTTTTTTATATTTCTTGTTTGGTAGTTTATAGTATATGAATGCATCTACATTCGCGGATTATATTGGTAACCCCAGATTCAAGCATCATCCGTCCGCGGGGCGCGAGGCAGAATTGCGCGGGGTTTCAGTAGCGCGGTCGCGGTAGGATTTCACACATCCCCCGGCGCGCAGCCATGGACAGAAAATCTCTGGAATCCTTCGTTATGAATGACATGTTTCAGTGCTAATAGTTTATATTCACTGTAACTTAGTGTTTATCAGCACACTTCGTCGTGATTATTTTATGATGTAAAACAACTTTGCACATGCAGTCATCTGTTAACACGGGCGCCGAAATAAAACGCGTTTCTAAAGCCTCGCGGTCAGTCAGGGTCGCTCATGGAGGATGTGTGTGTCATATAATTTCTCAGTGGTGCTTTTCTAAGAAGTTTACGTAACCAGTGAGATGTAGATTTTTTTTTGAGCCTTTGCTAACTTCAGATAACGTTAATGTGAAAACTTTAACACATCTGTTTGATATAAAGTCTGCTTTGTATAGTTAGCCTTATTTATTACCTTAGGGCGACCAAATACGTTTTCCTTGAAATTATTAAATATGCTATTTATAGATATGTGTCTATATTTATGTCGGCAGGCAAATCTTGTGTGTATTTTGGCACAGGGTGCACAAAGGCACCTTATCAGTGCGGTGACACTTGAACAAATGAACTGATCATGCGCGACACTGACCAATAAACAAACGAGTTGTTTTATTGCGTCTATGACTTGAATCTTATCATCAGTTGAAGTGATGGGAAGTTCGGATCATTTTACCGAATCGGTAAAATGAACGAATCTTTTTTCGAGTCATTTCAAATGAACGAACAACCAGAAGGTTCAGGAAGAAAAAAACAAAGTGCTTGCAGTCTGTTTCACATTAGGAGGCATTTTGCTGCATAATCGATCCACCACAAACCATATGTAACTATGGAAGCTCAACTTCCATTAAATGGACTGAAAACGCTCAAGTAACGTTATAGGTCTCAAAACGCTTGCTCTGCGCCATTGGATACACACCATAGACAGTAAAATAAATATGTGCATGTCACAGACTGTCCGGGCATGCACTTCCGCGTTTCAGAGATCCGCCTTTTACTTTCCGTCAACATTACATTAATTAACGTTTAGAAAATTTATTTTTGACATTTGTGAATAAGTTCAGAATCGTCTGCTTATGCATTGCGATACATTTAAGAATCACATTTTTATCCCACCCCTACTAAATATAGTATGTAATGTAAATGTAAAAATCTGAAATACAAAAAAAAATAATAAAAATAAATGGTATAGGTATTAATTACTATTGTGATATTGATTGTTATAGGAGACACTTTGACAAGTGGGCACTGGATGCTGAGTATTGAAGGCGAGGTGGTGTGTGAGGGCACTCAGCCCAGTTTCCTGTCCAGCCTTGCCACTCTGTTTGCTGCTTATTACTTGTTTAATCTTGAGTACCAGGAGGAAGCAGTGTGTACCTTGGAGTTCATTCAAAGGTAATGGTTGAATTCTAACAACTTCAGAACCAGCATTTTATAGATAAGTTATATCAGAACATTCCTTTTAATAATGTTATGTTATCAGTGTTATTTCTGTTGATGCCTTTAAAACAGTAATTCTCAAAGTGTGGTCCGCCATCGCCCCCTAGTGGTCCGCGAAACGATGACCTAAACTAGGCAAGTGTTTGGAGCCAGACATTGATGTGTGATAAGCAGCACCACCCGTCTCATTAATATTCACGTTAAGTTTTAGATGGAAATCTTAAAATCTAGAATCCACAGATCTATTAGTTTTGTAATGTACTAGTTTTTGTTTCATGTGTAAAATCCTAGTAATTTCAGTGATATTGGACATTAAGGGGAACATTCTTTCAGCATTTTATTGTTACCATAGTTACAACCATAGACTTCCTATACCCACCACCTCAGTTTTAAACTAATGGCTCTTTGGAATGGCATTAAGTGGGACCTAGGCTGTTACAGTATGTTTAATTGCAGTTTTTTTTTCCACATGTGCAGTGTGTTGTTCATATTAAGCTGCAACTCATTTCACATTTACTTTTTCAAATTAAATAAAAATGTATATAATAATTTCTGATCATATTATTGCATTTGTGTTTGAATAATTAGTTTTTTTACTTGAAACAGTTGCATATTAAACTTAAATTTAGCTTATCCTTCCTATTTTGTTGGTTTTTGGGGGCGTGTTAGAGTGGGATTCTGTTAGGTGGTCCTCAGAAAAAAATTGGAAGATAAAGTGGTCCTTGTGCTGAAAAAGTTTGAGAAACACTGCTTTAAAACAATGTGTCTTAACTCGAGAAGAGAATATATTTGTCTCCCTATTTACACCAGCAAGCTATTGAGTTAAATATGTTTTTTTATTTTTTATTAGTGGACATCTCCAACTTTCTTGGAGGTCCTAAAACCGATCTTAATTACATATTGTCTGTTTCATGACCCTTTAGGTGCTTTGTGGGCATAAATCCAGAGAGAGGATCAAAGACAAGGGAAAAGTGCCATAGAAATAAAAACAGGACAAGTGATACAGAAGAAAATGTGTGGCAGTCAACCCACATGTTGCCACTCTTCTGTGCAAATTCCAATGGAATTTCTGAAATGTAAGGATACACACACACCAAGATTGCGTCTTCCTTTTATTGTTCTCTATCTGCCTTTGACTGTACCTCTCATCCCTCTGTCTCTCTCTGACTGTACCTCTCATCCCTGTATCTGTCTCTGACTGTATCTGTCCTCCCCCTATTTGTTTCTGAAAGAATTATTATGTTTTGTAATATATCTAATGTATTGTCCTCTTTACTCTTTTCAATATTTCTAGTCACACTTTGAATCCTGGGATGGAACTTCATCTGGAGCATAATTGTTATTTGGTTGATTTTTATCTGTTTGATGGAAAGTTTGTATGACTTCTGCAAGTGCGCGGCTCCTTCCGGTCAGTCATGCATCACTTTTTTTTTGTATGACTTGTTTGGCAATATTGGTCTATTCCTTAATGATGATAGCTATCTGAAAATGTCTTTGTGGTTTTTAAAGGATTAGTTCACCCAAAAATGAATATTAAGTCAATAATTACTTATGTCGTTCCACGCCCGTAAGATCTTCGTTCATCCTCACAACACATAATAAGATGTGGCTCAGTGAAGCGTGCATTTCTAGCAAGATCATTTCTTTTTTTCAATGCCCAGAAAGCCTCTAAAACATTTAAAACAATTCATGTGACTACAGTTGTTCAACCTAAATATTATAAAGCGACGAGAATACTTTTTTTGCCAACCCCCCCCCCCCACCCCCATCTCCCAAAACAACGATTTTATTCAACTATATCTAGTGATGGGCGATCTCAAAACACTGCTTCATGAAGCTTAGAAACTTTACGAATCTTTTGTTTCAAATCATTTGCTCAGAACGTGTATCAAACTGCAAAAGTCACACGAACCATTGAAATTTCAAAACACTTATGACGTAACGAAGCCTCATTTACTGAAATCATGTGACTTTGGCAGTTTGATATGCTCTGATTTGAACTCAAAGATTAATAAAGCTTTGAAGCTTCAGTCATTATTTTGTTTTTTGGCACACAAAAAGTATTTTCATTGCTTCATTACACTAAGGTTGAACCACTGTAGTCACATAAACTGTTTTAAATATGTTTTTAGTACCTTTCTGGGCATTGGAAAGGGAAATGATCTTGCTAGCAATGTAGGCATCACTGGGCCATCAGGTTTTATAAAAAATATCTTAATGTGTGTTGTGAAGATGAACAAAGGTTTTAAGGGTGTGGAATGACATGAGGGTGAGAAATGACAGAATTTTCACTTTTGGGTGAACTGTTTTAATATGACCATGTTGGTCATGTTTCGGTTATAACGCAGTTTGAATATTTCTTTGTGTCAAGGTCCATGATGGCCAATATGTTCCAAGTAATAAAAAAGAAATCATGCCAAAATTTCATATCCATTAAAAAAAAATGAAATAATTTTAAAATAAATAAAAATGAGTTCAAAATAATATACTTTTTATGTCATTTTTTTATGTAAATTTGAAAGTGATATATAACATTTTGACCTGTTTTTTTTTTAGATTTTAAAAATGTTATTTTTTTATTTTTTTGGTGAATTAAGTTATGCATTATATAACACTTTATGCAGTTAAAGTTAAGTCAGCAATAGGGAAAATATATTGTATGCTATCATTTTACATACTTTAAATATAGCAAATACACACATGCTTTTTTTCAAAGAATTGCTTTGCACAGTAAACTACTTGAATGTGTGCATTTGCTATTTAAATAATTGTTAAATGCCATATACAATGTATTAAAAATGCAGTATATAATATATTTTTTTTTGTAAAAATGCAGTATACAAAATATAAAAAAATTACTGTAAATTTTACAGTAAAATACTGGCAGCAGGGTTGCCAGCCAGTTACTGTAAATTTTACAGTAGTCTTACTGTAATTTAATTTACAGAATTTTACTGTAATTGAGAATACAGGAAAAATCTGTAAATTAAATTACAGTACGACTACTGTAAAATTTACAGTACCTGGCTGGCAACCCTGCTGCCAGTATTTTACTGTAAAAATTTACAGTAATTTTTTAACAGTGTACATCAAGTCTGCGCAGTACGCCTGAACCCCAGGAAGTGCGTGCTTCTTATTAACTTCATTTTTCTCAGTTGAAACCAGGGGTCGCTGTGTCCATTTCTTTTACTGTCTATGTCTGCGCAGTGCTGCGTGAAGTCGAACGCACCTAATGATTCAGTGAACCATTCATAAAGAACCCTTTACTTCACTTTTGAATGAATCAGTCATTTGAACGAATCAAACAAATGAATAAATGACTCGTTGGCTTAATCATTAAGACATTTACCACCACCTACTAACAGTTTTAGTTGATTATTTAGAGTATCATTTAATTAAAGCAATAATGTAATATTTTCATAGTAATAATAATAAAATTAAGAAAATAAGTTATTAAAGTTATAGTTCACCCAACCAAAAATGACAATTCTGTCATCATTTACTCACATGGTCCAAAAGATTATATGCAATACATTTTATCAAACAAAATATTTCTTGCTGAACCTACTTTTTGCAATCTGTTTGCTGCTTTGCAGTACAATGACTTTAAATGATCTTTTCAGAGTAATTTCTCCAAATTTGATGTGCGATTAATTAGATTAATTACCACATTATGTAATTAATTAGATTAAAAAATTTAATCACTTACCAGCCATAATACACACACACACACACACACACACACACATACATACATACATATATATATATATATATATATATATATTACTATTTTAAAATAAATAAATGTTTTCTATTTGAATATTTTTTTTTTTATGTAATGTGTGTAAAACGTGATTTTATTATTATTCTTATATTCTGATTTGCTGCTTAAAAAAAATTATTATTAATATTTTATATTGAATCGTATTTTGAATCAAATAAATGCAGCCTTGGTGAGCAGAAGAAACTTTTGACTCGTGGTGTATATTTAAAGGAATAGTTCACCCAAAAATTTAAAGATCTGTAATAATTTATTCACACTCAAGTTGTTCCAAACCTGTTTGAGTTTTTTTTTCACAAAAGAAGATATTTAAAAAAAAATTGGCAACCAAAGTACTGACCATTGACTTTCATAGTATGGGGGGAATAATACTGTGGAATCATCAACATACCCAAAACTTTTGTGCTTGACAGAAGAAAAAACTCATGCTGGTTTGGAATGACATTATTCTTTGGTAAATATATATGTCTTGATTTCTTCATTAATAAATTGTAATCTTTCAGGCTTCCCCAGACTCTTGTCACTAGACATTTAACCAATTTAGAAAACTTACCATATTTTAAACTGATAATAAATTGATTATGATCTATTGACTATGATAGGTTTAAGGTTTAAAAAAGGATGACAATACCTTTTGAATTTATAGATGAGGAACACGGCTAAACCCACCACCACCACAGAGAGGAGCATGAGCATAGCTGAGCCACTGTGATTCTCACTTGTGTCCACTAGAGGCGCTAGATGCAGGGGAAAATAAGACAAGCAATTGTTGTCAGTGCACAGTCTGGCACTCCTATTAATAAACCGTCACAAATCTCTAAAATTAAAATGCCTCAGTATTTATAGAAAATAATCAATTGTACAATCAATGTCATATGGGAACTGTTAATCCAAAAATTATAATTTGCCTTCTCTCATTCATATATGAAGAACAGTGTTTGATTCTAGTTCATTACCTGCTGATAAATGGGCAGCGTATACTGTGATCTGGACTCCTGGTCTGAGTGTGAACTGAACCAGATTCTGATTCAGAGCGCTGAGAACCAGTTCTGAGAGCTGAAAGCAAAATCACATACTCATCATATTCATACCACGCTGGATGGGAAAACACTGCCTTGTTTATAATACATCCAAATCTATTAAATTAAATGACACAATAAGAAATAAGACACTTGTGTCCGTAGGTGTCTGATTTTTTCTGATTCTGAGTCCTGATGCATTGAGGCAAAACGTGGGATCTTCATGTTGTTTGTCGTACGTGAGCCTGTACCACACTGAGAAGACGTTTCAACATAAATAAACTCTATCACCTTCACTCACAAATAAAGATATATGACATAGGAGGGAGATCTCATTTAGGCCTAACATCTCTCTCCTCTCCCTCAAACACACACAGAGCCCTTGACAGCCAGGCACTTTTATGTATGCATAAATCTTGAAAGCAGATAGTTATTTCCCTCCCAAATAAAAACCTTGTTGGTTTTCGTGCTCGATTATCGCGGATAACATTTTTAAGGGTCATTCTGAAACAGGTGCTTAAAGGGATATTTCACACAAAAATGAAAATGAGATGTTTATCTGGTTACCCTGAGGACATCCAAGTTGTAGGTGACTTTGTTTCTTTATTAGAACACAAATTATGATTTTTAGCTCTAGTCGTTGCAGTTTCCGAACCAACTATTGCATCCAGCTGCCGCTGATCACTGCGTGAGTATAAGAGGGCAGCAGGTGCAATGCATACCAGTTTTTCGCTGAGGAGCCGAGCCGGGAACCCGGCAGCTCAGCGGCGGTACAGCAACCATGGCGACGGGATGTGGCGTCTCCGTTCCCTCCTTCAGGGAACGAGGGTTACCATGCGTAACCGAGACGTTCCCTTTCAGTCGGTCACTCTCGACGCCACGTCGGATGACCGACGAATATGGGATCCCTATCAAAGCGCCATGGGTGCTGCCCCTTCCAGTGCCCTGTGCGAGCCGCCTGCGCCCCTATTGGGTGTAGGCCGGGGCTCAGTACCGAGTACCGCTTAGGTCTCAATATGGAGCACAGCCTTCCATGGTTCTCACGGATTCATCATGAAGGCCTGGCGCCGGACGTTCCGCCGCGTCCAGCTGCCTAGGGTGATGGAGGATCTCAACAGGGTCTACAGTTCGGACACTCTGGAGCAGTTTTAGCAAGCCGACACTAACCGGGGCCTCTCAGTGCCACTACCCGTTTGAGGTGAGAACACAGGAGGATACCGGCTCTACACGAAGGCTATAGAACCTAGCGAACGTGTTAGGGGTCGCCCCGCCCGCAGCTCTACAAATATCTGTCAGCGAGGCGCCACGAGCCAGCGCCCAGGAGGATGCAACACTTCTAGTTGAGTGAGCTCGCAGCCTGAACGGGCAGGGCACATCCTGAGCCTGATAAGCCAGGGTTATGGCATCCACAATCCAGTGGGCCATCCTCTGCTTAGAGACAGCATTCCCCTTCTGCCGGCCTCCGTAACAGACAAAGAGCTGGTCTGAGGTCCTGAAGCTTTGCGTCCGGTCCACGTAGCACCTTAATGCTCGAACAGGACAAAGCAAAGCCAGGGCTGGGTCTGCCTCCTCCAGGGGCAGCGCTTGCAGGTTCACCACTTGGTCTTTGAAGGGTGTAGTGGGAACCTTGGGCACGTAGCCAGGCCGGGGCCTCAGGATTACCTGGGAGTCAGCCGGCCCGAACTCTAGGCACGAATCGTTGACCGAAAATGCATGCAGGTCCCCTACCCTCTTGATGGAGGCCAGTGCAAGCAGGAGCACAGTTTTCAATGAAAGAAACTTTAGCTCAACTGAATGCAAAGGCTCGAATGGGCCCTGCTGTAGTGATTTAAGCACTAGAGACAGGTCCCAAGAGGGTATACAGGGGGGCCGGGATGGATTTAACCTCCTGGCCCCTCTAAGGAACCTGATGATGAGGTCATGCTTACCCAAAGACTTCCCATTCACAGGGTCATGGTACGCAGCAATAGCGGCAACCTGGACTTTGAGGGTGGAGGGAGACAGCCTTCGCTCCAACCCTTGCTGCAGAAAGGATAGCACGACCGCAATCGGGCATCTTCGGGGGTCTTCTCGGCGAGAAGAACACCACTCAACGAACAGGTTCCACTTCAAGGCATAGGCGTGTCTCGTAGACGGTGCTCTTGCCGAAGTGATTGTGTTAACTACCTCTTGGGGTAGGTCACCTAGAACCTCCGCATCCCGTCCAGGGACCAAACATGGAGTTTCCAAAGGTCTGGACGCGGGTGCCAAATGGTGCCCCGTCTCTGAGTCAGTAAATCCCTCCTCAGAGGAACCAGCCAAGGAGGGGCTGTCGAGAGGAGCACTAGTTCGGGGAACCAGGTCCGAGTAGGCCAATATGGCGCTACTAGTAAGACTTGCTCCTCGTCCTCCTGGACTTTGCACAATGTCTGTGTGAGAAGGCTCACTGGGGGAAACGCATACTTGCGTAGGTCCCGCAGCCAGCTGTGTGCCAGTGCGTCCGTGCCGAGAGTTCCCTCGGTCAGGGAGTAGAAAACCTGGCAGTGAGAGGTCTCTGGAGCAGCAAACAGGTCTACCTGAGCAGCTCTGAACCGCCTCCAAATCAGCTGGACCGTCAGGGGATGGAGTCGCCATTCTCCCGGGAGCATTGCTCAAGACAGCTCGTCGGCTGTACGACGGAGCAGGCCTGGAACGTGAACGGCACGAAGTGACCTCAGAACCTTCTGACTCCAAAGGAGGAGGTGGCGGGCGAGTTGCAAGATGCGACGAGAGCGCAGACCACCTTGGCGGTTGATGTACGCAACAGTCGCAGTGTTGTCCAATCGGACCAGCACATGCTTGCCTCGTAAGAGACCTTTGAGACGGTTCAAGGCAAGGTGCGTTGCTAACAACTCTAGGCAATTGATGTGCCACTGCAGCTGCGGGCCCGTCCAAACCCCTGAGACTGCATGCCCGTTGTACGTGGCCCCCCCGGCGGTGGTGGAGGCATGCGTGTAAACCACAGCATGCCTGGAGATCTGCTCTAGGGGCACCCCTGCCCATAGGAATGCCAGATCTGACCACGGAGTGAGGGTTTGGCGACAGGCCGGTGTAACTTGGACCCGGTGAGTGCCGTGCTTCCACGCCCACCTCGGGACTCGGCCATAAAGCCAGTGCTGGAGCGGTCTCATATGTAATAGGCCGAGATCCTCTGCAATGGTGAGAGTTTGCTCTTTTCCCAGCTGACCTGAAGGCCCAACAGGCTCAGGTGCCGGAGCACCACATCCCTGTGCTCGCACAACTGATCTCGAGACTCGGAGGAGGATGAGTGAGGTCCGGTGCTTGGCCGTCCGCAACTCTCCGTGCCCTCCTGGGACCCAGAGAGGGAGGAAACTACTCTCCTGTCGAGATTTCCAAATTCTCTGCCTGGCCCTCCTCCAGGGGAGGGAGAGGTGCCTACACCATCCCCCAGAAAGCAGCTACCTCTCTCTGGGTCACCCGTCCCAGGGCCTCTTGCTCTTCTGCTCACCGCCAAGTTTGACGGGGGCCAGGACGGGAGGGGCAGCCTGCCTGCGCCCAGCTCAACGGCACCACTTGGAGGCTGCTGCAGATGCGACGCGTGAGCAGGGGCGGATGCAGGGGGCTGCCCTCGGCGACAAGCAGGCTGGGGCACTGCAGCCGGCGGGTGGGTGGAGATAGCAGCAGCTGCCCGCCGGGGCAGGATGTGTCGGATCGCCTCAGTCTGCTTCTGGGCAGCCGAGACTTGCTGGGCCAAAACCTCGACTGCATCGCCGAAGAGGCCGGTCTGGGACACAGGGGCATTGAGAAACCGGACCTTGTCGGTGTCCCTCATGTCTGCCAGACCCAGCCACAGATGGCGCTCCTGGACCACTAATGTGGACATCGCACGACCCAGTGAACTCGCGGTGACCTTCGTCGCTCGAAGCGCGAGGTCAGTGGCGGTTCGGAGCTCTTCCAGAAGCGCTGGATCGTGACCACCCTCGTGCAGGTCTTTTAGTGCCTTAGCCTTGTGCACCTGCAGCACCTGCTTGCTCCACTGGATCGGAGGTGCTAGAGGAGTGGTGGTCCCCAGAGGGTTGGTTCCCTGCGGGATTTGCCACCACTGTGACCCTCAAACCACTCGCGCTACTGCCGGAAGTGGTTCTCGTCTGTCGGCCGCCAGAACGAGCCCCAGATCGCGGCCGCGGCAACGGGACTCCGCCCCCCTCAAGGTAGCGGAGCCTGGTTTGCAGCTCCGAGATGGTCATATTCCCGCAGTGAGAACATGACTCATCCACGAAAGCCACCTCAGCGTGCTCGACGCCCAGACACGTGAGGCAGCGATCGTGACCATCACCCGGTGCCAGGTAACGACCGCACCCAGAAACGCACGGGTGAAACGGCATCCTTATAAGGACGATCCGTCGTCTTTACAAAGACGCACCCGTGAAGCTCTTTTAGAGAGAATTTGCTCTTTTAGGAAATGCTCTTTCAGTGCTGAGGCGCACAGGGGAGATGGCCGCTTGCAACACGACAGGGGTAGTGCAACCTGAAGTGTGCAAATCCACTCGACACAGGAACGACCGCCGCTGAAGCGCCGTCTCGCCAACACACGAAGCTTCCGAGAGCGTGCTGAACTCGTAGTTCACAGCAGACACAGTTGAGCAGAGCGATACTAACGCTCGGCTCCGAAGCGAAAAGCTGGTATGCATTGCACCTGCTGCCCTCTTATACTTACGCAGTGATCAGCGGCAGCTGGATGCAATAATTGCATGCCAATGTGCATTGGCTCGTTTAGTTTACACTCGAAGTAGATTGGTCTATCGAAGCGATATCCCATATTCGTCGGTCATCCGACGTGGCGTCGAGAGTGACCGACTGAAAGGGGAACTGCACTGTTTGTTTACTTCACTGTTTTGCACTCTATCTGCCATGTGCTGCTCTACTTACCTTTTTTTTTTTATTTTTTTTTTTTTTACATGACCTATTTGTATAGTTTTTTTAAATTATAATAAATATGATGTTAACAGTTGAGGGAAAACTTTGTTTATTTATTCTTGGGCATCAGATCTGAGCGATGATAGTACCAAACCTCACATAAATGTACTTCCTGTTCAAAGAATACCTTTTTCGCTCTTTCTACCCAAGCTTCATTAAATCTGTCTCATTTACTAAATGACTCCTGACTTATTTCTGCGCTCCTTTATTTCTTCGTCGCTCTCACCTTCTGTCTCACTCTCTCCTTATTTCTCACCCTTTTAAAATTAGACCTTTCCATGAATAATTACTTTCTTTATGAATTGTACCAGGGTCAGTCGGTCTATTATACTTTTTTAATAAGGCTATCTACACATTATACTTTGAACACGCCACCCTTGAATAGAGATTTATGAGGATCTGCAGTGAAAGGTCCATTGCAGATTCAAGGTAGGTTTGGGCGAGGAAAAAAAGCAGCTCATGCATGGACATCCTCAAAGTGTAGATATCCCCCTATCATCCGTGATATATCCCTGGCCCATAAGTGATCCAGTGGATGGGTTACTTATGACCTCCTCTATAGTGAGTCTGTATCACTGCCTCAAAAATATAGAGCAATATTGGAGAATATGAGCCATCTTCTCATATTCGATAATGGCTGTTCTCTGTTATGGCCAAATATACTGCAGAATGGCCAGAAATGCCCTTGACCTCACAAGTGAGTTATAAGAAATGTATCTTACTGATACTTTCTGAAGTTGCTTATGAAAGTGTATTTATCTGCTTGTCTCATAACCTAGTATTTAATTTCAGGAGAAATGTAAGCGACTTTCTGATCAAGAACAATCTCTGTGGACTAGTAAAAATAGGTTTTTGTCAAGAATTAAATAGGCCAACATTGACATCTGCTGGAGACCATAAGAAGCTCTTATCAAGATCCTCCTTTTACCCACCATCCTTTTGTGTTTGAAAAGACTGAAAACAGTATTTGAATATCTGAGCCTTTTCTTCTGAATAAGAGACAAAGCTAAAGCAAAACATTAATTATAGCTGAGTGTTTCACGACTGAGATTGAAAATCATGCATAATGTACCTGGTCTAAATGGGTGGCTGTTTTGTCTGGTTTCCCCTCTGTCAGCTGTTTGTCCGGTAACAGGAAGAACTCGGCCGCTGTTGGCAGTCCGGGCAACACAGTGACCAACAGCTGCTCTGGATCCACTCCTGTCGCCTGAAGACCAGCAAACAGACTCTTAGAGATTAAACAGGATTAGAGGAATACAAGAGTCAAAGAAATAAAAAAAGACAATGCCTTTATTTCAAATATTCTTTTAAGACTGACTTTTTACCCCAAATATGTTTTTATCATTTATTATTATTATAAATTATTAATATTTCAATATTGTGTTATTATTATTATTAATACTTCAAAATGTTATTTTTTTAGAAGTTATTATTGTTATTATTATACACATATTAATACCTTTATTAAGCAAAAATGCATTAAATTGATCAAAAGTGACAATTATGATTAATAATGTTTTTCAAATAAATTCTTTTCTTTTGGACTTTCTATGTATCAAAGAATTCTGAAAAAAAATAAAAAAAAAAAATAAGTAGCACAACCATTTTTGACATTAAATATGATTATGAGACATTTCAAATCAGCATATTAGAATGATTTGTGAAGGAAATAAATATTATTAAATAAATATTAAAATGTTGTAATATTTCAGCATATTGCTGTTTTTGCTGTATTTTTGAATAAATAAAAGCAAAATAAGGGACTTCTAAAAAAAAAAAAAAAAAAAAAAAAAAAAAAGCTTTTGTGTGGAAATATTTGAGCCATTATTTAAAATGGTCTCTGAAATAAATGCAATTATTATTATATTATTAAATATTATATAAATATATGTACATAATCCAATACAATTAATAGTTTTCTGTCTCAAGAATACACATGATTGCACATTCCATTGCTGCAATGCAATTTAAAGAATACATCATTTACTCCCTCATGTCTTGTAGATGAGTTGAACCAGATTTGACATCATGTCACACATCATTGGTTCCCACTCTCGCAACAAATCAATTCTTCTGTATTTCCCCTTTTGTGTTCCACAGACGAAAAATGGTAGGGTTTAGAATGAAATGAGGTTGAGTAAATAAAGAAAGAATTTTCATGTTTTTCAGAAAATAAATATATAAAATTGTCCTTGGTTCATCTTACAAGGTCACAACGTCCACCTCGAACCTGTCCATATGCCTTGCGCAAAACTCATTACACACATTACCACTAACCAACTAGAGCAGAACACACATATGGCTCACATGAGAACCGTTATTCTCAAGTGTCATATTTCATAAACATCCATAAAGAAAGTCCCCATGTTCAGTTATAATGGCCTCTTGAAAATGCCACGGGGTAAGTGTAGGAGAACACTGAGGATTATTTCGGTCTGTTGTGCCATATGTTTGAATATTCGTGAAGCTTGTTCTGTCACAGTGCTCTTTCCCTTCCATTGGTGAGAGCGAGTCTGGAAGCCAATTTCACAAGTGTGTCAACTTGAGTTCTTCAAGCAAAGTGTGGAGCGTGGAAACCCAACAAAGCTCCTAAATACACTTGTGTTTGTACCCTTCTTATAGCAGGAATGGATATCACATACCATTCAAAAGTTTGGGATCCATACTTTTTTTTTTTTTTGAATAAGTTGTGCTCATCAAAGCTGTTTATTTGATTTAATATATATATATATATATATATATATATATATATATATATATATTTTTTTTTTTTTTTTTTTTTTTTTTTTTTTGCTGCAATTTTTTTTAAGGATTCTTTTATGAATAAAATATAAAAAGAACAGCAATTTTTTCAAAATAGAAATCTGGTGTTTTTTTCTTCTGCATTTTTGATCAAATGAATCAACAGCCTTGATGAGCACAAGAAACTTTGTTAGCTTGATCCCAAACTTTTGAATGGCAGTGTGTGTGTGTGTGTGTGTGTGTGTGTGTGTCAGTATACAGAGCTGGGTAGATTATTATAAATTGTAATCTGTTACTGTAATCTGATTCCAAATTAAGGTAAACCATTACATTACACATTTTAGGTAACATAATAAGACTGCTTTTTGATTACTTTTATCCTAACTTGTTTATTACATGGACCCACTTTATATTAAGTGGCCTTAACTACTATGTACCTACATTTTAATTAATAATTTAGTACAATGTACTTATTGTGTACATACATGTTTTTACATTGTACTTATATTTTTAAAAAAGCTACATGTAATTACATCTGTATTTAATTTTTGTAATTACATTTATAATTACACTGTTGACCCATACTTTACACCTTAACCCACCCTTAAACTTACCCATACCTCCAACCCTCTCCCTAACCTTACCCCTATCCCACCTCAATAGCAGCAAAAGTGTTTTACAATACAATAGAACACAATAAGTACATTGTACTTATTTTTTTATGTAAGTACATAGTAGTTAAGGCCACCTAATATAAAGTGGGACCTATTACATTAATTTAAATTGGATAATCTTGTACCATAGTTGTGTAAAAATACAAAGAGTAAGAAAATGGACTCCATTCATTTTAATTAACAACATTAAGTGTATTGAACATTATGCTACATCAAGTTTTCCAAAACTTCCAAAACGAAAAGCTAAAAATGAACAACAAGCTTCTTCCTTGGTTTGTGATATCACTAACATTAAAATGTACATATACCCTGCCCCCGGGAGCACACAATCAGCTAGCCAATCTGACCCCAATGTGGTAAAATATATGAAAAAAGAATGCATTTAAAAATAATAATTAAAATAAAAACAAAGCATGAACACGTGTTACAGTGCCCATCATAAACACAATCAAGCCTTCGAAAATAGCTGGGTGACCACTCCTTTAAAGGAAATACATGAAGTTCAGATGACAAAAAGTTTGGAAATGTCTGCATTTCATGTAAATAATGTACAATTTTAAAAATACAATAACAGATAATAATACTGTTAAATAACCTATAATTGAAATAAAACGGATCTGTTCTTGATGTTGAAACAGTAGTTGATATTGAATGTTGAAACACTTCTTAAACCTGAAATTATTATTTTTTGTAAATCAACTGGTGAAATGATGTGTGTCAATGTCCACAAAACTGGACTTTCTGAGTTTATATAAGCGGATTATATGAAACAAGTCACTACCAGCTCAGTATATATAGACTCTGAATTTAAATGCCCTCTTGAATTGGCTCAAGTAGTGCTTTAGACTGAGATTCTCTGAAAGGAATCTCTGTTAATGTCGTGACTACTGAACAGAATTCTTCTTGAACATTTTTATGCTGACATTTGTCAAATAATGCTCAAAACCAGAAACGTCAAATGCCATTACATTTCTGAGAAACACACCCAGTAGTGCTTTATTGTCATCCTTTGTGTTTAATATCTATACAGGAAATTCCTAGAAGACCTTGATTATTGTTTGAATAAATCATTTTGTTCTTGATAGAAATTAGTCATCTTTTATTCTGTATCCTAGAGCTATGTCAGATCAGACGATGAATATTCTTGCACACATCATTTAAACTTCGTGCAAAGAGCACTGACAGAAAGTTCAAGAGAGTTTGAGTATTAATATGAATAAATAGGCCATAGTTACATACTCCACGGAAAATAAAGACTTTAATATGTACAGCTTTTAAATGTTATGTTAGCACTATGCCACCATGTAGATGGCCTCCAAGGAAACAGACATGAATGCCTCTTCATGCTTTATTATATTGTATATGCAGTTGAGCATTATATATTGAACTCTGTGATGTCACTGAATAGGGGAGCAGATTTTGCGAAAACTGTGTGAAAACTGAATGTTTTGTCTGATGGTAAATGGTTTAAACTCACCTGCACCATAGAGGTTTTAATGACTCGACTCACATCGAGCCTCCATTCAGCCACATCAGGGTTGTGATCATCAAGATTAGATGAAAAGGCAAGAAGATGAGATCTGAAGTATTCTGTAATGATAAAATAATAATAATATGTGCTTACAATTATTGTGCGTTTCTGACTACTGCAGTGCAGTACACCTGTGCTGCCGCATTTCCTTTCAATGTGTATTTACTGTATGATACTTACAATGCAATATGAATATGGTTTCATTTTGAGTATTGACATTTTTGAATAAAAAATGTTTCTTCACCAGCAAACCATCATATTAGAATTACATTTTACATAATATCCAAATAGAAAACAATAATTTTAAACTATAATATATTTTACAATATTATTGCTTTTATTGTATTTTTTATTTATTTTTATTTATTTTTTTGCTGTTGGTAAGGATAAGTGGTTCTTTCAAAAACATTTGACATATATTAATATATATATAAAAAAAACATAACATTAAAATGTATTTTATTTTATTTTATTTATTTATTTTTTACCATACCATTTTTACCATTCCTTGTTTAACTACAATAGAAAAACCAAATGTATCACAGATATACAAAGATCAAGGAACAAGACATATTTTGAGAGATCTTATTGCTCACATATGAAGCTATCTTCAATACCTAGCAGTGTGTTTCCTTCCTTGTTGTGTGTAAAACTCACCGTGGACAGCGATGGTTTTCCTGTCTTGCAGGATGGTATTCCCAGCAGACACCTGCACAGTGACAACGCTGATTCCCTCTCGAGGGAACGTGAATGCCACACTCCCCTCCAGCGTGATCACGGGCTGTGAATACAGTTTGAGAGAGACTCTCAAGAGGACGCCCTGTCAGCGCAGCTGCAGTGAACATGCCAGCTTTATTTACATGGCAGTCGCTGAGGCAAACACACACACGCACACACACACACAGATTGAGTCATGCACAGATGTCTAATGAGTCACACATGGAGACTTTACCTCTGAATTGTTCCCAAGCCACCAGATGTAGGTGACCGTTCCCACTTGGCTTGGCGAGAGAACCACCGTCAGATTGACTTCTTTATTTTTCACAGCGACAAAAGGGGCGGAGAGGTGAATAGACTCCAGCTGACCTGCGCCGAGAGAGAAAGAAAAGAGAAAAGTTGGTTGGTCAAGCCGAAAGAGTTTAACAGTGCTTGCTAGTTCTCAAATGTTGTTCACTTCCTTACATTCAAACCTGCTGTGTTAAAGAAAGATGAGAGAAACCAATTAAGTTTTTCATTTTTGTGCTAAAACTAGATATAAATATATTTATCTTAGTATAACTTGACTGCTATAATTAAATCGCTGACAAAAGCATCTGCTAAATTATATATATAATTATTTTAACATTTTTTTTAACAGTTTATTGGGCACAAAATCAACATGAGATTGATTTCTAAAGAGTCATGTGACAATAAGTAATGGCTGTTAAAAATTCAGCTTTCCCATCATCACAGAAATAAATTATATTTTGAAATATATTCAAGCAGAAAGTAGTTACTTAAATCTGTAATAACATTTCACAATTACTGTTTTTACTATATTTTTTAATCGAATACATAAGTGAATTCCTTGAACATAATAAAAAGTAAAAAAAAAAAAAAAAAACTGAACAGCAGTTGTATGATATATTCTCAGAGAATTATATATGAGCAAAATATGGTGGAATGTGGTTCTTAATTGTGACCCAAAAAAAGAAAAAAAGAAAAGAACAGCCTTAATGAAGCACAAACTAAACATCTTCCAAATGATATGTATATTGACATATATTCATTCATTCACAACTACTCCTCATAGGAACACAGAGCCATCTGCGTGTGAATTTCAGCTCATGCTCCAAAGGCCCTATTTGCTTTGCCTGGCACGACAGGATTGACAGATTGGAAGCGTTCCGTCTCCCTGATCAATATGTCACTGCGGAGGCATCTGCCTGCCTGAATGAAGCAGGGGGTGGCAAGTTCACTAAGTGGTCATGGGAAAAAGGGTGAACATGTGAATCAAAATGCTTAGTTAATCTATGTTAAACACTGATATTTGACGAGCTTCCTCTAGCACAAACACAGACTACAACTACTAAAACAAGCTCAAACTCAGGCCATCTGCTCGCAGAATGTGTTAAAATAGCAACGTCCAACATCATTGCTACATAGGATAGAGCTGTCTGCTCAAAAGTCTGTAAAGCCAGAATTTTCAATTATTGGCATAAAGTCTGATCCATATTCTGGCCAAGAACCACCCACGTAGACAGGAACGGGCCATGTGACCACCATTTGAAATGACCAACCACACTTTTCTTTTTTTCAAAACATTGAGGGGCAAGGACATCTGAAA
This sequence comes from Carassius auratus, assembly GCF_003368295.1. Taxonomy (NCBI): domain Eukaryota; kingdom Metazoa; phylum Chordata; class Actinopteri; order Cypriniformes; family Cyprinidae; genus Carassius; species Carassius auratus. The sequence continues at coordinate 37,804 of NW_020527048.1, read as the reverse complement.
TCAATGCTTTTTAATGATCTCTCACAGTCTGGAGAGACAGCATGAAGGCAATTCAATAATTGGCACTAACTATATTTTAAACTAGCTAAAAAAAATTGTGAAATTTTTAATGCTACTCATAATGTACCTGTGCATTGTCATAAGACGTCTAAGTGGTTTAAATACAACTTAACAATAAATATAACAGTTCGACGCTGTTATTCACTTAAAATAATTTCTGTATTCTGTGTGTTTTGTGCCATAAACAATCAAGAGAATTAGAATAAAAATATTCCAAATAGTTCTGCAATAACATTCCAAACCTTTCTTGAATTACACTCTTGAATATCCTTTTGAAAAACATTAAACAAGAAAACAAATTTAAACTAATAGTATTTGATTCACTTAAAATAATTTAGTTATTTGTTTGGAAATTGATTTGACTACATTGTGCTGTATGGTTTTAATTTACTAAAAATAACTGGTCCATAATTCTTAAAGTTACATTAAGTAAAGTTCATCAGACCTTGATGATATTTTGGGTTCTTGGGACCTTCATCATACACTGAAGTTTCTGTCGGCAATAACTAAGAGGGATGATTCCAATCTCGTGGTCCAGTTAGAGACTATAAGCTTGAAATCTAGACTGCTTAATGTAGAGTGCAATACGACCAAGGCCAAATGAGATTTTTCTGGTCAATAAAGCATTAATTAGTTCATAGTCCTCAGACCCAGTGGGTCTTTAAAATACATTACGGATACAAAAGTAGAATACGATATGGGTGTCTGTATTGTGCATATTGTTACTCGCCCTCCCATATCTTGGCTTACACGTAATGTGTAGGAAGAGGAGCACTGTTTCCGAACCCAGACTGTTCTCTGCCGTGGCTGACACTCGGTAGATTCCCACATTCTTGTAGATGTGTTTAATGCCATCCTCGATAGAGCTCACGTTGGAGTAGGTGAAAGCATTTCCATCGCCGAAATCCACTGTGATGCTGGTTTTCGATCCATCACCCTGGGGAAAAAAGGGTAAAAACATAAAACATCATTGAGTCTTGGTCAAAAAAATAATAAAACACACACACACATGCACACAACCAGGCTGGTGAACAAATGTTCTTCATTCAAAGAACCACCTGTAATATCTTAGAATATTTCCACTTTATTTTAGGCTGAAAGCAAAACTGTTCCTGACTACGGTACTGGCAAAGCTCTGTGTACACTTCATTCAGCTGTCAGTTCATCTGCTTTGGAAGATGTCTCGTCTGTCCCAGACCGCTGATCTACCATTGGAAAACATTGCTCTTGTACAGGCAAGATTTCTCAAAAGCTCAAGCTTATAATGCCTGATTTATGGTGGATGATGGTTATCTCTGTACTTTGGGATATAGCAGTAGATACTATGGATAAATTGTAAAGTTCACACTTTAGTTCTCACCATAACCAGTTCTCACTATAACTAACTATGACTTTTGCCTCAATTAACTCCTAATTTTCTGGTTATTAATAGTTAGTAAGGTAGTTGTTACAGTTTAGTCATGCATTTCCAGCGTGGTTAATGTATGAAGTTTACATACATAAGTTTACATAAGTGTTCCTGTAGCTCAATTGGTAGAGCATTGTGAAATCAAGCGCGAGGTTGGGGGTTCAATTCCCCGGGAACACATGATAGGTAAAAATTGATAGCCTGAATGCACTGTAAGTCGCTTTGGATAAAAGCGTCTGCCAAATGCATAAATTAAATTTTAATTTAATTTAATTTTTAATTTAAGTTGTGGACATGCATCTCAGAGCTAAATCAAGATGAGCATTTGTGGTTAACAAGGATTACTTTTTTTTAGGAAAATGTCAATTGTTTCACTAGAAAAGACCCTTATTCATTGTCTGGGATTGTGTAGAGCCCTTTGAAGCTGCACTGAAACTGCAATTTGAACCTTTAACCTGTTTGCTCCCATTGAAGTCCACTATATGGAGAAAAATCCTGGAATGTTTTCCTCAAAAACCTTAATTTCTGTTCGACTGAAGAAAGAAAGACATGAACATCTTGGATGATATGGGAGTGAGTAAATTATCAGGATTTTTTTATTCTGGAAGTGAACTAGTCCTTTAATATATTCTTTGTATTAATAAACAGCCAATATGCTAGTAAAATGCATACTAATACGCTGCTTGTCAATAGTGACAATTGGTTCTTAAAACAAAGCGTTACTGGAGTTGTTTGTTTGTGACTGAATACACTGGTCACAATAGATGGGTTTTGTTCTAAAGTTGCGAATTTAACTTGTGCACAAAATTGGAAACATGGCATAAAACATTTGCAAATTAGCACCGTTTCCATTGAACAAGTCAGAGAACTGAATGAACAAAATGCATTAAAGGTCCCCTTCTTCGTGATTCCATGTTTTAAACTTTAGTTAGTGTGTAATGTTGTTGTTAGAGTATAAATAATATCTTTAAAATGCTAAAGCTCAAAGTTCAATGCCAAGCGAGATATTTGATTTAACAGAATTCGCCTACAAAAAACGACCCGTTTGGACTACATCCCTCTAGTTCCTGCAGGAATGACGTCACTAAAACAGTTTTTTTGACTAACCTCCGCCCACATGAATTCACAAACAGGGGGCGTGGCCTTGTTGCGCTCCGACGGAGAAGAAGGAAGAGCTGTTTGTTTTTGTCGCCATGTCGTTGAAACGCTGTTATTTTCATCTCTGAGTCCAATCACCTTTGTTTGGGCTTCCCAGGGAAGCTGTACTTTGAGATTAATGGTTACAATTTATGTTTAACTCGGTTCCCGAAAATTATAATGCACATGTAAAACTATGTGCAGCTCATTTTGCTGAGGACAGCTTGCTGAGGACAACTTTCTCAATCTCAATCAGTTTAATGCTGGATTTGCACAAAGATTATTCTTGAAAGATGGAGCAGTTCCCTCTTTGTCTGGAGAAGGCGTTGTTTATGGACCACAACTGGTAAGTGTATTTTATTATTTAAGTTGGTGCGTTTAACAGTTTCTGTAACTTATTACACAAAGGGCAACGCTGTTTAGCTTTGTTAACTAGATGTTAGGGCTGTGCAAAAAAACAAATGCGTTTTTCATGCGCATCTCGTCAGTAAAAACGCTCCTGTGACTATAAATACATCTCCAGCACGTGCGTTCTAGCCCAGTCGCGTTTCCAGGAGGGCAGCCTGCTCTCAGCTGCTGTTGAATCACTAGACAGGAACCGCTGGCCCAATCAGAACTCGTTACGTATTTCTGAAGAAGAGGCTTCATAGAACAAGGAAGTCATCAGCACGTTTTTGTGACAGTGAAAACAGCAGTATACAGATAGGTGAATTGTGTGAAAAATACTGTGTTTTTTTCCACGCGAAACATGAACACATGTTATATTGCACATTGTAAACACAATCAAAGCTACAAAAAAGCCCGTAAAACGGGACCTTTAACATCTCTCATTAATCACATTACATTAATTACAGTACATTACTCACATTTCACTGCTGGTTATATATATATATATATATATATATATATATATATATATATATATATATATATTCTCTTTATAATCATGTATGTGACAAATAAGAATCTTGAGTTAAAAACCACCTCTAGCGAGCGTAACAACTTTTTTGTAAATTAAGGGATTTTTTTTCTAAATTTGCCATTTCCATCACATGTTTCTGATGCGATACTTTAAAATGTGCATACAATGGGATGATGGAAACATAGCTGATGACTGTTAGCAGTCATTGGGAAAGATGTGTTTTCTAGCTATTATTTTGCGGTTGTTTTTATCTGCTCAGAATGCAAACTCACATTCCCTCAAAGATAATGTATGATTTTGTCACCTATAGGCAGTAAAGGAAACACTGAATCTTTCTATACCTCCTCCAGGAAGACGAGAAAGGTGACGTTGCTGGCAACAGAAGCCGTTAGCTTCCCTTCACTGGTCACTAAGTGAAGGCCCCGAGGGGCCTGGCTAGGGCACAGCTGCCTACGAGCTGTGTACTTCTCCATCACTCCACCGGTGCAGTTATTAGACACCACCTTTCTGTACCTGTACATACATTCAAAAATCACATTTACAAACCAGTTCTGAAGCTCCAATACAAAACGATCAGTTGACAACATTGAAATGCACTAGCCTACTTATCTGCGACAGTGAAAACACATACAACATTTTAAATGAGTCATACATCAAAATCATTTGAGAATGCAGATGGCAAACATGATTAACATCAATGATAATGGGAACACTGAATAATCCCTTTAATGGATAGATGCATGCGTCAAATGAGATCTCACCCAGTGCTGTTGAGGAATGTGTGTTCTGTAGTACAGGTCCGAGACATGGAGGAGGGCAGGAACCAGAATGCTGGAGTACATTTCCCATCAGCCCTTCTCTCGAAGCCATAATCACTGTTAAAAAAAAAACCCGGTGAGAACAGACATGATTTTCCCTGCTTCAAAATGCCATGCTTAATTCAGTGTGCTAATTGCATTATCTTTTCAATTTCTGAGTTTTCAAGTAAAACCTGTTTTTTTTTTTTTTTTTTTTTTTTTTTTAGTTTATGCTTGGTTGAATTACATTGAGATAGCCTTTATTATATTGAAGTCAAATTATTATTAGTACATTATTGAAGCCTTATATTGAAGTCAAAACGGCAATTTTTCTCTCTGTGATTAACATTAATAATTCTAAATTTTTTTTTATATGGAAATAATTATAGCTGTCATGAATAATATGTATTTAAAGCAAAAGCCACTGACATTATAGTGTATAGTATGCATTCAATCTTTTTTTCTTACTGACAAGTCAAGAAAAGTCTTTAACAAGACATTTTACTCCTTAAAAATAATGCTTGTTACATGCTTTAAAGCTTTTTTTTTCTTTGCAGTTATATAACATTTAATTTCTGACAATTTATAAAAATTGTATAGCAGCCTGCAGTTAAAGTGCTAGCATTTCTCTTTCATGTTAACATTTAACAAATATCCCAGAGAAAGAAATGTCTATGTATTCTAATACATGGAAATTTTTGTCAGCATAAAAATACTTTCGGCATCCACTTTTATATTAATTCATTTATTTTTAGACTTAACTGTCAGACAACAGAAGCCAAAGTTGTTTGTCCTACAATGCAACGCAGCACCCCAATCAAGAAAACAAATGACACTAATTACCATGACAAGCTACACAGATGTAGCCAGCTTGTGTTGGTAAACGCACAGCATTTCACTCCCTGATTAACAACTTTCACACTTTGTTCTGTATGGCCCAGAGGGGCCTGCAAATTTGGAACTTTCCAGAACAGTGACATTAATAACTTTGATAATTCAGGGGGAAATGAGGAGAGAGGCCACATTTACATGATGAGCAAAGACTGTTAGGAATACAGATGGAGGGTTTAAGCAACAAAGCGTGGGGCGTGAAATACTACAGAAGACAGGGTGGTTGACAGATGGAGACAACAGTATTATTGAGGAACTGTGATTTTTAAGAAGTAACATGTTTGTCTCCATTTAGCCGTTTTCACACAGCTTGACTAGTTTCCACATAGCGAAGATCTTCTTTAAGAAAATTACTGCAACTCGTGTTAAAATGCTGATCTTGTAGTGAGGACTAGCCACGACTTATAGATAGAGAGACTTATTTCATATAGATATCAACTCACAGATACTTCTTCAATAAATTTATTTTGAGACAATTGTTGACATGCACTAAAAAGTTGAGTTCGATTTGTAACTTTTTTTTTGTTGTTGTTTTTTTTGAAAGAAGTCTCTTGTTCACCAAGGCTGCATTTATGTGATCAAAAATACAGAGAGAGAGAGAGAGAGAGAGAGAGAGAGAGAGAAAACTGTACTATTAATACAATTAAATTATTAATATTACAATTTAAAAGTGTTTTCTTTTTTAATATATATTTAAATTTAATATATTCCAGTCATGATCTTTCAGAAACCATTCTAATTTTCTATTTTCTGTTTATATATATATATATATATATATATATATATATATATATATATATATATATATATATATATATATATATATATATAATTATTTAATGAATAGAAAGTAAATGTAAAAATAAAGCATTTATTTTAAATTAAAATATAACATTATAAATGCCTTTTTACTGTCACTTTTGATTAAATGCATTTTTGCTGAATTAAAATGTATCCTCCTTAAAAATTAAATTAAATTAAATTAAATTAAATTAAATTAAATTAAATTAAATTAAATTAAATTAAATTAAATTGTTACAGGCCCCAAACTTTTGATTGGTAAAATTATTTAATTAGAATAAATAAATAATAATAATAATAATAATAATAATAATTTGCTGTGGTTTTTCACATTGACATATCACAGTGTTAAAGTGGTCTGTTTTACAACAGAGTGGGAATCTTTAAAGAACGATGCTTGTTTACTTACCACTCAAAGTCTGACTCAGTGCAGTCACATGGCTCGGATATCATCGTGACAGAGTAGGTTTTACCCATAACACACCTGGCTATGGGCTTTAGCTTTCGGTAGACTCTTTTGACTCCCATGAGGCAGCGGTCACCCTATAAGCAGGATTTCAACATAAACATAGATGCATGCATACACACACAAATGTTTTCTACAATAAAGTTGGCATGTGGTGTTTTCGTTCAGGTTTATTTTAGTTCTCACATAATTCATAACAATGAAGCATGTGTGCATCACACTGAATTTACAAAAAATTACTGGAAATTTCCAGAGACTTGAAAGAAGAAGAGAGAAAATAGGAAAGAGAGAGGAAAAACTGTTTCCGCTCATTGTACTTGGTCGTTCCATATTTCATATCTCACACCTGAACTCTGTGGGGTTCATTTTGTCAAAGATTTCAGGCTTCTAGGCCTCTCACAATATGTTTTATTTAATTTTTTTTCACTGAATGGCTTGAACTCATCAGCATATTACTGTAGTCTACAGCCCAAAAGCTGAGTTTTAACCATCCAAACTTTGATATCATTCTGTCTTCTGTCGACTTCTGTTGTCTTCAAGTCTGCCTTAGCTTCTCAGAGTTTGTCACAGAAATAGAAAGCACTACAAGGCTTCAGGTTAAAGTAGGACAGTCTACTGCCATGTCCTTACAACTAATAAAGGTACATCTATTATACTCCTGTGAGAGGACACTTGGCTTCTGGCGTGGCTTCTGGGATATATATTATTCTGTTCAAATATAGTCTCAGCAGCGGACCCTGGGAAAGAATGTCAGGACCGGTTAGTAAAAAATATTGTAAAAAAAAAAAACAAAAAAAACAGAAAGCCAATGCAGAACACTCTTTAGTGCAATCTAAAGCACCAGGCCTCAGTGGAGAGTTTATTATGCTGGAAAGATCAGACAAAGCAGAAAGGTATCTGACCGAGACTATACTGGCCTCTTTTAATTTTAAGGCTTGAGATGCAGTATAGAAGCGGAGTTGAGGACAGTGATGCATTAAGATGGTAAATGGACTGTATTTATATAGTGCTTTCAACAGACCACATGGCATGGAGCAGCTGGGGTTAGGGGTCTTGCTCAAGGACACCTCGACACTTGGTCAGGTGAAGCCGGGGATTGAACCACCACCTTCCAGTTTGTAGACAACCTACATGAACCACTGAGCCACTGCCGCCCTATGTAGCGATGGTGAGATTTGTTTTACAGAGGCCGCGTGATTGTCACAATGGAGCCTGAGGGAACTTGGAGCAATTTATTTCAGATTTTTAATCAAAGCTAACAACGTCTCGGTTACGTACGTAACCCTCATTCCCTGGTGGAGGACACGGAGACGTTATGTCATGACGACATTGAGGATTCACTTGGGAGAGAGACCGGGGATCCAGAGAGACCAGGATGGGTAGCAGCAGCGGGTGCCTCTCTTTTTAGAAAAGAGGGAGATCGCAACGATGCCCACAAAAGGTACATGAGTCATCAATGAATGCACTTTCTGCATGTTAGATGCCCAGACACTGAAGACAACGACTGTGTTCATCCTCAGAAGACAGGTAACGACCACAACCAAGGGGGCACGGATGGAACGACATCTTTAAAAACACGCAAGCCGTTCGTGATTTGCTCTTTCAGTTAAAGTGCCCAGGGGAACGCTGTAGACAGGGACACTGCTGTTCGCACCGTGACGCCAAGCAGAAAAGATTCCAGCCACCTGATGAAATGGGCTCTGTGTAGATCAAGCAGATTCATCCACTCGGCTCCAAAGCAAAAATCTGAATGAGTGGATGCACACAACGCCTATCTATACCCTTATGCATGGGGAGTGATGCAGCTATGCTAAATTTCATTTGGCATTTTCTCTTAAAAGTCATAGATGATTGGGGCTCCCAAGTGAAACCCTAATGTCATCACAACATAACTCAAAATGACTGACAAAGAGTGAACTTGTTTGTTGTTGGTGACAGAGACAAATTACAGTTCACAATTTTAAGGTTTAAGATTATATTAACTCGACATGAAAACTAGTTTTCTGACCTTTCTATTAATTGGGTCATATTTATTTATTTATTTTTGTTCTATCAAACGTGTGTGTGTTTGAAAAAATGATTTGGGCAAATATTCAGACTGGGGAACCAAATGCTGAAATACTAAAATCATTCCTCACCTGGTCATGTAAATCCCACTGCACATAGTCAGACTCGATGCATCTTCTGTTAAAGATAGACCTGAAGTCTATCTTTACCAGCTGCCATTCTGAGCGGTGACTGACGTGACCGAAGATCCTGCAAACAAAGGCACAACGTCAGCCGCTGTAAGTCTGGCGAGCAGTGGCATATCGAGAGCGCAGTGACTCTAATGATTAGAAAGATGTAGAGCGGACAGGAAGAGGAAATGCTTAGCAATGTTATCCAAGTCAAACCACATCAGTGGAAACCTGCGTCAAACTGTCAACAAAAAGTCTGAAACTCACATTGAGAAAGTCTGACACTCAAGAACAGTGTGACACTTTTAGGGCCTGTCAGAAAGAGAGCAGAAAGTATCTAGGAATATCCTACAAAAGGAAAACTTCATGAAATACTTCTCAAAATAATTTGAGGTTGTGCTGGATTCGGGATGATGCCAAATCAGAACTGGCATGGTCTTAATGATTTGCCTTTTCAAATAGGTGAGTCATTACTGGAAGGTTTAAAAATAAACCATTTGCTTTATCATTAATTGCTTTATTTTTATCACCAAGCAAATCACTGAGCATTTTTTTTTTCACAATTACCATTTAATCATATGAAACCTGTAATTATGACAGATTTTTCACTGTAACATAAAGTCACAATTATGAAAAATAAAGTAGAAATTTAAAGTCATAATTACAAGATATAAAGTTTAAAGTATAACATTTAATAAAAAGTTTAGTTATACAACATAATTTTAATACAGATATCAAATCAGTTAATCACATAGCAGCAATTCAATGCATTTTTGCACGTAGACATGGTCAAGATGTTCTACTGAAGTGCAAACCGAATATCAGAATGGGAAAGAAAGGTGACTGTGAGTTCACCACATTCAAATGACCTCCAGATCTCAATCCAATAGAGCACCTTTGTGATGTGGTGAAACGGGAGATTTGTGTCATGGATTTGCAACCAGAAAATCTGAAGCAACTGTCTGATACTATGATGTCAATATAGACCAAAATCTCTAAAGATGGTTTCCAACAATTTGCTGGCTGCTATGGCACAAAAAAAATTAAGGTTGTTCTGAAGGCAATGCCAGAACAACCGGGGTCTAGGAAGGTTTACCTAATGAAGCAGTCTATATATTGTTTTCGAGCTAGATAAAATGGTACTAATATGCATGTCTAACAAAGCTGTTTAGTCCTATAGAGGGTAATAACTATGGAAGCCCATTTCTGCCACTGAATAAAAAAATAAATAAAACAAAAGTCTTTTTCTTTTCACGATTATCGCAGTTCTGACTTTTTTATCTCACAATTCTGATTTTTTTTCTGAGAAATGCATGATATAAATTAACAGTTGTGGGCTATGTAGTCAGAACTGTAAGATATAAACACAATTTTGACTTTTTTTTTCTCGCAGAAATGTGTGATATAAATTAACAATTTTGGGTTATAAAGCCAGAATTGCAAGATACAAATAAACTCACAATTTGGAGAAAACAAAAGTCACTGCGAGATAAAATTGCAATTATGAGAAAAAAGTCACAATTGTGAGATTGAAATTCTGTGAACAAAGTTTATCTCGCAATTCTGACTTTATTTCTCACAATTAGTTATTTCTCAGAATTGTGAGTTTATATCACACTTGTGAATTTTTAACCCACACTGCGAGTTATTAAGCCAAAATTGTGAGAAATAAACTCACAGTTCAGAGAAAATATTCATATTTTTTCATCGCGATTGTGAATTTTTCTTTTTGGCGTAAACGGGCTTCCATACAGTAACAGAACAAATCATGTCAGTTAGGGAAAAAGTGACAATGCCAGCACTACTTTGAATTTACTCAGATTCTTTGAGGACATTCAGGGTTTACAGTGTTCATCACATAAACCATATTTCATCAAGCACCATTTTCTCATTCCAGAACAAGCAAAATGTATTACTAATGAATATTCTTCATACTTACGTCATTATAAGCGTTTCCTCGCCCGGTTCGCCCAAGACACCGTCCACGAACAGTGGGGATGAAGTGAAGCTGTATTTGTTCCACACCCTCCCCTCATCAAAGCTCAACCTGTATAGAAACCAGTTGCACACAGCTGAAACTACAGTGTAGAAAAGTAATGTAGAAAAGATTGCATTTCTACACACAGCTGGCAAATAATTCAAACACGACTTTACTGCACCTTTACGACATTTAATCTAGATTACTAGCCAAAAGTATTACACAGTCTACTGGGTTTAATGAGAATGTTCACACTCCCCGTGATTATGTGAGTCAGATCGGTGTGATTGCATTGACTCATGTTTTACGAACACACGCATTGAATATTAGTAATGATTTGGTGTAGGATTACCAGAGGTGCCTGATGGGAAGAGGGGTGTGTCTAATTGCCACTAAAGCTCCGCCTTGATCCAGATACAGCACACTGTACTCTTCATCAAATATCTGGAATAGACAAAGAATGTATTAATTATGTGCTGCTCCATTCATTTTGATATTCTCATTATATACTCATTAAAATACTGCATAAAGTATAAAACATAACAATATTTAATTTCCTTTTATCACAATTTAGTGAATTTATGTGTGTGTGTGTGTGTGTTTGATTTATATTCAATATATTATATTACATTATTTTACCTGGAATTAATCTTGAATAATTGATTTGACAGCCCTATTTTTAAATGAGACAAACTAACTAATATCAATAGTAAAATTTCAATGAATTTATTAAATTGCTAATACTCACTGATGCGTGTGCTGTTGTTTTCCCTCTAAAATAATATCTAAAATGATTGATGATATATACATATAGATGTACACAGTACTCACACATATTATGTAAACACAAACATTTATTTTGGATGTGATTAATTGCAATTTATCGATTTGACAGCCCAATTTTAAAGCATTTTATCCTATTTGATAAAATTATATAAACTTAATACACGTTAATCAACCTGTCAGCTAATTCAAAAGCAAATTTTAACCCTTTATTTCCATCCAGTTTGATTCTGTCCTGTTTATATTCTTTGTTGTTGTGTAATCAATTTACAATTAAGTCTGTTGTGCTTTTCAGTAAAATACTTCCATAAATTAGACCACACTCAGGAAAAAAAAAAAAAAATACAAAAGCAAAGAAGAAAATGTACAAACTGTGACAGTACCTTTTTCTAAAGGGTACTACAGTAAATTGCACCATTAGGTACTAAAATGTTCATTTTAGGTACTAATATGTACCTTAAGTTACTAGTTTGCATTCTTTAGAGATAAACATGGTGCAAAAGTGTACCTTTTAAAAAGTTATTGCCCCAGTGACAGCTTTTGTACCTTTTCTTATAAGAGTGAACACAAGCATAATTTTATATATATATAGAACTAAATAATAATAATAATAATAATAATAATAATAATAATTTAAAAAAAAACTCTAAAAGCAGTGGCCCCTCTAATCATCATTACATATTCGCTATAAGTTGCAAACATGTATGAAACAAGTAATTGCCTTACAGTGGAAAATCCAGCCTGATACAACAGTAGGTTGACCTACTGCAAAGTTGAACTGAAAATTGAGGCCCTAATTAGCAGTTTCCATTTGTTTGCCCCAGAGCTCTGATAACTGCACCGTAGGTGCTGTGAATTCTTGCTGACATGAATTCCTGTTGAGTTTATGCCTTGGGGCTTCAAACATTTAGCATACACAAGTCTGTTACAGTGGAGGAAAACACCCTCTGATTGGCTTAAGTACTTAATGGGCTAATGATTACGAGGCTAGTGTTTATGTTAGCGGGATACTGTGTGGGGTCTGTTTTGTTTTCCTTTGGCTGTGAACACATTGGAAAAGTTGGATCAACCGAGCTACAAGCTCCGCTAGAGTCATTATAACCAAGAAATGCATATGACCCTGGGTGCTTTGATCTACATAAATCTATGATAAATAAGGACTGCTTATTTCTGAAAAATATATTTGCTGGTTGAGTGCCAAAGTTTAAAGAAAAAAAAACCTTCACATTATGTACTCCTGCTCATATGTGTCTCAGGGCATTATTACATATGTTCCCGTGTTATTTTCAGTCATAATGTCAGATTGGATGAGTTATGACAATATTTCATATCCTTACTCTTCTTGGGAGGGTTTTCAATTTGATTAGATGAAAGCTGGCAACCACAGGTCTGCTGTCCTTGAAATGATGCTATTTCTCAAATCCCAGTGATTGTAATTCTTACTGACAAGAAATATGACATCAAACCCGTGCCCTACCCGTGCATGCTTTAACTTTTTGCCACATTAATTTTCTCTTAATTATTTGAGCTCTCCAATTTTAATTAGACAGCTGGCCCCATAAATTTAAATTGCATCATCAAACATGCACCCACGGGCATCATATATGTCATTGAATTTAGTTTTCTCTGAAGGTGTCATTTGATTATTGGCTTTGAAATGCGGCACATGGATTTATCCGCTTAAAGATAAGCATCAGTGCTGAAATTAATGTCCACCCTCATCTGGCTGAATACCCCATGGTCAGAGTCACCTGCCGCCACGTGTTTCCAGCGTCGGATGTGATGAACATGCTAACGTTGCTGCTCGTTAACTCTGCGCCGATTGAACCTATGGAGAGAAGAGCAGAACAATTACAGTCATGCTTACCGAAGCAGATAGAGAGTAGATAACTAAAGTTATATGAATATGAAGATTGAGTGGATTGTGCCAAATGATCATTCCAAATGCTGCCAAGTGTTTTATAGATTTCGTCACGATTTGTATTTCTCTTAATCATTCATTTACCCACAATGACTACATTTTATCATTAGTTTGTGATTATTAATGATGACTAGATTAGTTTGAAGATTAGAAAATAAATGTTTTTGGACTGTAAAATGCAAGGGCAGCTACAGAATATCATATACTCTCTTTCCCTTTTTCCCATAATGCTGTAGTGTGTGCAGTATTCTGTGACAGAATAACTATTATGTAACTTGGTTTTGTTCCATTGTATACTGCAGGATAAAAGAAAAGAAAACAAGTTTGAATGAGAAAACATTCAAATGAGGTGATGAAAAGATAAATTCATGCATTCAAGGGATAGATAAATGGATGGATAGATGGATAGATGAATGGATGAATGGATGGTAAATTAACAAAGATGGTGGGATGGATTAATGGATGGACAGAAATATTGATGGACAGATCAATGGATGATGGACAGAAAGGTGGATGTATAGAAATATGGATGGATGAATGGACAGACTGAAAGATGGATGGATAAATTGACAGAAAGATAAATTAATGGATGGATGGACAGAAAGATGGATGGATGGATGGATGAAAAGATAGAAGGACAAATTAACAGATGGATGGACAGAAAGATAAATGGATTTTGTTCAGTTATGATAATTGATGCAATGAAAAGATATGCATTTAAGGGATAAAATGATTGGCGGACAGAAAGATGGTTGGATGGATGAATGGATGTACAGAAAGATGGATGGATTGCTGGATGGACAGAAAAATAGATCGACAAATCAATGGATGGATGGACAGAAAGATTGATTTGTATCCAGCAGCATAAGATACAAAAAATATTTTAAAGATATTAAATAAAAAATCTATTTATGCAATAAAAAGATAAATCCATGCACTTAAGGGAGGGATGGATGGATGGAACTGACAGAAAGATAGATGAACAGATAAAAGGATGGACAGACAGAAAGAAGGATGGACAGATCAACAAATGAATGAACAGAAAGATGGATGGACAAAGATGGATGGAGAGAAAAATAAATCAACGGATGGATGGACATGAAGATGGATGGATCAATTGGATGATGGATAAACAGACAAAAAACAGATAGATAGATAGATAGATAGATAGATAGATAGAAATAGATTGATAGATAGATAGATAGATAGATAGATAGATAGATAGATAGATAGATAGATAGATAGATAGATAGATAGATTGCTTTTTACAGCAGCAAATGCATCATGTGTAATGAAATCAGAGTCTGACCCTGTGAGGTAAGTAGGAGTTCTAGAAAACCTCTCTATCTAATAAGCTAAGCAACTCAGGAAAGTCTGTGGCTTCTCTACAACCCTTCTGCCATCAAATCAATCAACTAAACGTCAATTTAGAGCCTAATATCTAATAGTCGCTCTCCTCCTAGGATTACTTATCTAGATAGTTACAGTGCCAAGACATTTATATTTCATCTGCGTGCATCCGGAGGCAATATAGTCGGCGAGCGTCACGAAAGACACAAGCCTGAAGGAGTAAAATGAAAAAGTCACAAGCGCTTTCAATCTTATAAAATAAACATTTGAAGTTTGAAGTGGTGGAAGAGTTAGTCGGTTGTGAAAACAGAAGATGACGGAGAGAGAATAATAAGAATGCTCTAAAGACTCTCTGCCGCTAATCTCAAGAGTAGCACTTAGCATTTCCATTTGTTTATGCTAGCACGACACTAATCTTGTTTATAGTCCATCTACAGATGCCTGTGCTCCACGAGCGCAAAATGAACATCTTCGACAATAACAGTGTCATAAGCGCTCAAGATGAAAGGAATTTAAATATGTTTCGCCTTTGGAGTTCCAAAACAAAAAAAAAATTGATGTCAGGGATTTAAGGAAGAATACAAGAGCTACACACTTTAAAAAGTATTTTCTTCTTCCAGTACCTGTCATCTAGACAATTGTTCTACCTGTCTGTATCCAAAGCAAAAATACAAATAATCCTCGACTATTGAGTTTTATTAATCTTTTTCTAAATATGTGTCTTCAACTTTGAAATGCTTCTTTAAAGATTTAATCTGAAACATTTCAGGCACATTTTTACAGGGCAGTTCCAAATTAAGAAAGTAAAGTAACCACAGTTTTATATAATTACTACAGGTATTGTTAATGAAACAGTATGAGGAAAACATTTATGTAATATTAATAATACTATTACATTTTAAAAATTACATTTGTAAGTGCTTGTTTCAGATAATAGTATACTTTAATGGTACGCAAATATACATGAGAAAAAAAAAAGGGGGGGGGGGGTGGTACATTCAGATTTTTATTTATTTCTTCATTTATTTATTGTAAGTAATTAATACTTAAAAAAATAATATAAGATTTATATTATATTTATTATATTTCAATTTTTTCATTTATTATTTTTAGAAATTAATTATTTTTTATTTGTGAAAGGAAATATTATTTAAATAATATTAAATGAAATTAAATTAAATTTTATTTGTATAGCACTTTTCTTGATGCAAATTGATCATGATGCATATAAAGTTATATTTATTTTTTTTATTTTTATTTTTTTATTTTCTGTGTGTGCTTGTTATTGAGAGTAAAGTGGAGAGATGACAGAAAAGTATTGGGTGGAAAGAGGGGAGCGGGATCAGCAAAGGACCTTAAGGCTCCCGGTGTGTGTTCACAGTGTGTGTGTGTGTGTTCACTGCTGTGTGTGTGCACTTTGGATGGGTTAAATGCAGAGCTTGAATTCTGAGTATGGGTCACCATACTTGGCTGAATGTCATGTCACTTTCGTCACTATATGTCAATGCACTAACTTATTTTCACCAGCGTAAAGAGTTTTTTTTTTTTCTTTTCTTACTACCCTTAAAATTTTAAAGAGTTATTAAGATATTTATAAAGAGTAAGAGATATTTGCACTTTATGTATGAATACAAATAAGATACGAATATTGTTATCAGCATCAGTCATTTTACCCAAACTCACCTGATGCTACTATGATTCCAGGGACAGACTCTCTGCTGGCTATGTTTCCAGATGTGTATGGGTTTGCAGATACGTGCAGGTGGAGATGCAGGGAACAGTACGGCTAGAAGCAACACAAACAATCATCTCAATCAAGCAGGGTCTCAACATCGGTACGACCCTCAGTGTGTGGCCTCCACTAAACTGTCATTGTGATTGGGCTCGAATAAAAACCCATTTAAAAATCCCATAACAGCGAAGGCTTATGACTTTTTTTTTTCCCATCCCAACATTAATTTTGATTGGAATAACCTTTAGTGACACAATTCTCATTATAAGTCTGGAAATGCCAATGGTAAGCACATGTTGCAAGGGTTGTTTAGGGGTTTATTAAAACTTTGACATTTTCAAACAAATAGCTCTGTAATGGATGGTGAAGGCAAGGCCAGCAGTGGGACTATTAATTAGTTGAGTTTATCAAAGGGTAATTATTTTTGTTTGCACTTGGGGGGGTTGGGTTGGTGGGTTGGGGGTTTGTGGAGGCCATTCACTGGAGATGGAAAATATCTCCACAGAATGAAATATACGTCATGTCATTTGAAATGTCTAGCAGCATTGATTACGTAGACCTCATCCAAACACCTGTGTCTACAGGAATGTGCATTCTGTTAGCATATTACCACTTATTACTTTTATTATTATAATTGAGCCATTGTGCAAAATTTTTTCAAATACCAAAAAAATCAAGCATGACCATATGAAACATGAGTGTTTTTTTTTCTAAAATACACATTCTCAAAACTAAGTTTTCCTGTCTTTATTAGTTTCATGTTCAACTGTGAACATCACAGGAACATTTCCAATGCATCTTAAAGAGCGTGCTTTAAGTACTAGTTATACATTATTGTTATAGTATTTATCGATATGTCACAAAATAACGGTCTTAGCACAGGTATATTTGCAGTTATAGACAACAATACATTGTATTTTTTGTTTATGCCAAAAAAATTTCCATCAAGATATTTTGTAAATTTCCTACCATAAATATATCAAAACCTAATTTCTGATTAGTAATATGCATTTCCAGGAACTTCATTTGGACAACTTTAAGGGCAATTTTCTCAATATTTAGATTTTTTGCACCCTTAGATTCCAACATTTTCAAATTTATCTCAAATGTAAATTTATCTCAGCCAAATATTGTCCTATCCTAACAAACCATACATCAATGGAAAGCTTATTTATTTATTAGCAACTTATTTTTATATATTTCATATTATTATTATTATTTTAATTTACCCTTATGAATGCATTTTTGGTCCAAAATCGCATATTTTGAATGAGCTTTTTAATTAATACTGTTATTATTTTTATTTAATTAGAAATTTAGTTTTGTGCTATTTGTCATCAGTTTTTTTTTTTTTTTTTTTTTTTTTGTAGATATTTGCATTTAATGTTTTATTTCAGGAATTTTGTACCTCAATTTTGTACTAAATTTCAGTTAGTTTTCCAGCCAAAAATGCTTAATCTTTTATATTTTATTTGAATTAATGATTTTTTTATAGCTTTCATCCTCAAAAAGAACATAGTATATATAAACAAAGTATATATATCGTTCAATGATGTACATTATATCATTTTAACTAAATGTATATATATATATATACATTTAATAAAATAAAGGGTTCGTTCCTTTTACATCAGTTAACACATTAACAGCTTGATTGGAAAAGACACACACTAAAATATGCTATTCACAAATAGGTCATTGTTTAATTATTTGATTTTTCTTCTTTTTGTTCATTCTCATATTCCATCTATATTCCTCTTTGACACCGTTGTCTCTTTAGTTAGAAAGTACAATTAATTTAAGGGGAAAAAATAAATAAATAATAATAATAATTATTATTATTATAATAATAATTTTAATAGAATTTAATAAAAATCAACCCCCGAGACATACACTAAAATGCTTATAGTTGAAGAAACTTCCCTCTTTGTTTAATGCTTCAAAAGCTAAATCTGGTAAGTTGCCATTGTGAAAGTATACACTGTCCTCATAAAGCTCATTTATGAATGTCTTTTTCCTTTCCCACAAGTCCACTCACCAGCATACAATGGATTCGGTTTCCTCTGAGATCAGCCGAGGGAGCCTGCAGGAGCCTCCAGTCACGGCCTTTGTTATAGGTTATGTATGTCTTCACCTCATTATTCAGCTTCTTATTAGCCAAGAACATGCCTTTTATTCCTGCCACCTAGGGACAGGCACATAAACAAAGAAAGATAATGATGAAGAGATAAATCACTAATAACCATATCCCTAAAATTACACCTTTTCCTCCTATAGAAAAAAAAGAGAGAAAAAACAAATACAGTCCGTGATGCATGTATTAATTGGTGCCCCTGTGGCACAAACCAGCCAAGTGAGCTTCTAAAAAGCTCCGTACATACAGAACAGCAGTTCCTGGTCTATCTATTGGTGTGGAATGGGAGTTTGTAAGGGAATGAGAAGGTAACCCATGTCTGTCCTGAACAGAAGTGACATCTCTTCAGGGCCAGGAAGCACTAGAGAGGAGGAGAGGCAGCCAGGGATGGGCCTCGAAGGGCACTGACTATTCAATAATTGACGAATATTTCAATCTAGCCACCGGCTGAGATTTTAGCATATGTTACATGGAGGTGGCGACCTCAATCAAGTCACCGGACTCTTCAGTCTATCCGAGGGCCAAATGTGATTTTATGGGGGTTGCTATCATCAACAGTTTAATTATTTGATCAGGAGATAGCTTGACACCTGCTGGCCTCTGTTGCAATGCACGGCTGCATGCGCTGTTCCTTCCAGAGGTGTATGAATAGAGATCTGGGGTATTCTTCAAGAGATGAGCTGTCTACACCCAAACCCTAATTCGCTGGCTTCAGTCAGAGCTTTGGCAGAGCTATCAGACTAGTTTGTAGTGCTATAAAAAATTGGGAACTAAAAGCACTCCAAAGCCCTGCCTGCTCTCAGATTGTAAGGTATCTTGTTGTATTCAGGTATTTGGAAAGACATTGATCAGAGTTAAATGCTGAGAAGGTCAATAGTACACCAGGGACAGGAAACTAACTTTTGTTCAGACAGGCTGCAAAATCGTTTTTAGATTCCAATCCAGTTGTTTAGTTGTTTGTAGTCTTAACACCACACACACACACACACACACACACACACACACACACACACACACACACACACACACACACACACACACACACACAATCAACCACATAGAAAAATAAATATATATATTTTTTATAAACCCATATGTGTTTTGAAATCAAATCTAAGTAAAATGTGATTTTCTTTCTTTTTGTTTTCTTTTCAATGTATAATAATCCTAACCATTGCATTTATTTTGTAAAAAAAAAAAAAAAAAAAAAAAAAAAACTGTTCAATTGAAATGAATTTTTTTCTATTATGATATTTCTTTTTTTTTCTGGTTGACAAAAAATGAATTTTCAACAGTCATTAATTGTGTACAGTCTTCAGGGTCATATGATGTTTCATAAATCCTTCTAATATGCAGATTTGGTGCTCGAGAAACATTTCTTCTTATTATCAACACTGAAAACAGATGCTACTTAACACTTTCGTAAAAAAGTATACACTACTATTCAGCAGTTAAGTAATAAATATGTAATAAAATATTAATTATATAATAATAATACTTTAACCAAAAAAGGACAGTAAAGACATTTATTGGGCCCTATTTAAACGATCTGAAACGCAAGTGTCAAAGCGCGAAGCGCAAGTAACTTTGTGGGCGGGTCTCGGCGCTGTTGCTATTTTCCCGGCGGGATAAATGGCTCTTGCGCCCGGCGCAAATCTAAAATGGGTTGGTCTGAAGTAGCTTCATTATTCATAGGTGTGGTTTGGGCATAACGTGAAATAAACCAATCAGAGCGTCATCCAACATTCCCTTTAAAAGCAGGTGCGCAAGTTCCATTATGGATTGCTATTATTATGGCGTATTTACCAGGCGCACGCCAGGAGCGGTTCACAGCCGAGGAGACTGATGTTCTTGTAAGGGCAGTGAAAGACAGAGAAGTTGTGTTGTATGGGGATGGGAGAAACCCACCCAAAATAGCGTCATGATTTCCGTCATCTCATGTGTTAATATTTTTTTAGTGTAACAATTTATGATTTGCAAAAATAACTGTTGCATCTGTGTAGATTACATGAACAAAGTGTATGCGTGTTGTGCACGCTATACATTATGGTCAAGCATGCGCCCCTAAAATAGCATAATGAACAACGCGCCACTGACTTTAGACTAGGTTTTTTCTGGTCAGTGGCGCAATTGTTTAATGGAACAGCAAAATAGCACCAGGGATTGTTTGCGCCGGAACACGCCTCCTTTTTTGCGCTGAACCGCCCAGGGAGCGCAAGTTCATTCACTAGTTTAGCAATGTGCTTCTGTGGAGGGAAAAGCGCGCTTTGCGCAGGTGCAAAATAGGAATGACACATGCGTCGGTGTACAAAGTCAATTGCGCTGGGTGCAAGATAGGGCCCATTATGTTGCAAAAGACTTCTGTTAAAACAAAAGCTGTTCATTGGACTTTATATTCATCAAAGAATCCTGAAAAAAAGAAAAGAAAGAAAGAAAGAAAGAAAGAAAGAAAGAAAGAAAGAAAGAAAGAAAGAAAGAAAGAAAGAAAGAAAGAGTTTCCAAACAAAGTTTTTTTTTTTTTTTTTACATGGATAATTATCATTGTTAATAATAGTGTACCAAAAATAATGGATATTGACTGAGGTTAAAATCAGCATGTTCCATCCATCCATCTATATTTAACATAATAATATATACATTGAAATACTGAAAAAAAAAAAAAAAAACATTGAACACTGTGTCCATAGATTTAGATGCACAGAGAGTATTCTGGGTTCCTAACTGCTCCTTGTTTAAATAATCCACTGATAGTCATGTAATGAATACCTTAATTAATTAGCATTGCTATTAAATCAATTAGGACTACACCCAATTAGCATTTATTAGTGCATTCAATTTGATCATGCTTTAATATCCAGAGAAATGTGAACATGAAGTAGTGATACTGAATCAGCACCGTGTGGAAAATAAATGACACTGTTGTGTTGTAGAGGGAGGTACCTCATATAGATCTATCATGACATTTCCCTCTGGTCCCATACTGCTCATGACGTTCTCCAAAGCCAGCGTGTAGTAAACGCCTCCGGCCTCTGACACGTACAGGTTGTAAGTGTCATTCTGGTTCCACTCTTGAACTGCCGCCACGACCCGGTTCTCATCTGTACTGATCACATGCAGATCCTGGGGAAAAAAAAGAAAAGATATTTCATAAGACGGATCTGTGATTTATTTGACAAAAGAATATTCTGCCTCTGGCCTTATCCAAATGTTGGCATAAACATGTCAATAAAGAAGTCTATAAAACTGACAAGGAGCGTTTTATAATAGTGGGTTATGATTGATGCACTTAGTTGCGGACCAGTATAGCTGCATGACTTCAGTTTTGTATAAGACATTATTTGTATAATAATTATGTAAAAAGAAAAAAAGAAAAACGGGAAAACAGCATATAAGAATGATTTCTGAAGGATAATGTGACATTGAAGATGTAATGATGCTGAAAATGCAGTTTTGCGTCACAGAAATAAATGACATTTAAAAAAAAAAAACTGTTATCTTAAATTTTAATAATATTTCGCAATATATGATATTGTCACTGTTGTTGTACAATGATTTCCCTTTATTCTAGCTGTCCATATCTGTATTTAATATTGATACAATGTGCATTTTGTCAATAAAACTGCCACGGAAGTCTCTAAACTTCAATTGCCTTTTATTCTCTTGATGAGCGAACTGTATTTCCTGTGCGGTTTATAACTGAGCCATTCAGATGATTTAACAACTCTGTTCAGTCTTTTCTATCATCACAAAGAAAAAGGAGGCAGAACTATTAAAACTTAAGTGGCTTTTAATATTCAAGCATCAAAACACCTTTACCCTTCTCATTTGCATATATCAGAGGAGGACGACTTTAACTTTAATGTGATTTTTCCCTTTAATCAAGCGAGATTGAATATGAATGTATTTACCGGGACGGCTGGGGACAGCCGGAGAGCAGTGGCGGTTTCACCCCACTGAGCTGAATCCGATTAATAATCAGTATCAGACCCAACTCTCACCTGCCTTGGTTTGCTCACCGCTCCAGCGTACAGCAAATATTCTTATTAGGCCTAAATCGAGCTTGTCAGTTGGGCAAATGCAACAAAACCACATGCTGGCAGTTTGCGAATTTCATCTACCCCAGACTGGGTGTGTGCTTAAAGGAGCGCCGAGAGCTTGATTGAATAAAACATGTTTAATTGTCATGTGAGCGCAGCAGATTTTAAGCTTTGAATAATAACACAGCATCGTGAGAGGCGAGGGACCTTGGTAGCATCTGCGTCCCCGAATTCACTCACTCAGAAGTAAGAGCCTGCCAGATGCCGGCTAGAAAAAATCAGAATTTGTAAAGGTTTAAAGCTTCAAAGGCTAACATCGAGGGACACGGTGATCTGGGTCTGAAATAGAAATGACTGTTTACTCTGTCACAGCATAGCAGATTCTGACTTTGTGTCGAGCAAGTGTGAATGAGCTACCCTACCTTTGGAAGGGTGTATTTGGGAAGCTTCATGGGTGTAAACACATCTCGCCTGGATGACACGTAGTAGATTGGCCGACCGCCGGTTGACACCTTGGGTAATGGAGGGATCACAAATAGACAGGACAAAGACGCTTTAGAAAGAATGAATTCTACTGGGATTTTGGTCACATATTAGGGTTAGCATTATGCATTGCGATATGATCAGTGCAATTCAATCACGTTATCATAATTGAATCGCAGTTAAAACTGTGCCAAATGCCTGACACGGACTGGATCTGGAGGATTAGTTTCTATCTGTGCTTTAATTATGGCACCTCATAGACCCTGTTCACACATGGGCAAAAATCTGGGGAAAATAAAAGTTATGTGGTAAATTTCAGCCATTTTTTAAATAAACCTGCTGGTTGTGTGTGTGTTTTTAAAAGAGAACAGCCTGCCCATGAAATCATTTTGAAAAGTGCATACATAACTGAATATCATTTAATGAGGGTACTTGACTAAAAAAAAAAAAAAAAAAAAAAGATACCATGTTTGCACTTAAATTAAAACTCAAGGATGCACTTAGTTATAATAAATTCAAGTGTATCTGAGCTTGTATATTGATACAAGAATTTAAAATATCAGTGCAAAATCATAAGAAAAAAACAATGATTACAGCCATACTAGTCAAAGGTTTCCCCTCTGTAAATAACTCACCTGAACAAACACATACTCATCTTGGACCACCAGGGAGTTGGGGTCAATGTATCCAGGAAAAGGTTTGCCCTTGTTGGCATCTGTGCAGTTCTGAAGCTTGCATGTGACATAAAGAGCCTCTGCAACAACAACAGGACAAACGGCAGAAAAACATGACGGTACAGTCAGACTGTAGAGATAATAGTAATATTGTTATTGATAACTTCATTTCTTTAAGGGTTTCTCCTGTATTACATGTTACAGCTTACCAAAGATTTTTAAACGTTGCAAATAAAACAAAATTGCTACTTAAGTCTATAAACTTCAACATGTCAGATTTAAATGTGTAACTTGCGATTAATTTATTATTTTTGGTTAAAACTATTTTTATTCACTACATAACCACAATTGCCATCTAATATTTCTCAATATAGGTCGATTTTATGGTACTGATAACATCAGCAGACTTACATTTTACTTTAACCATGAAAGGAAAATCTTTAGTAGCCTGTACGTTTAAAAAAAAGTTAGAACTGTACCTAGCCTCACCAATTGTCCTTGTATATTAACTTAAAAAAAAACAAAAAACACTCAAAATAACATACAGTAGAACTGACACATGTAGCTTTTCTAGTGCAGAACTGTCTGTTTTTAATTCTAAAGTGAAGCCTGTTTTGAGTGTTGCCTTGTGCCATTTTTGAATTATTACTTCTTGAAATGTAATCAAAGCATGTTCAGGGACGCCATTCAGACTTACGGGTTTCTGAGATGCTGGTCTCAAGGTGAATCAGGCCCGGCTCTTTATCAAGGCCCAGTTTAGACCTGGAGAGCCCAAAGGAAATAAAAAACATGGTTTTATAAAATGAGCTTTGGAAAACGAAAATCCTTTGTGTTTCCCTACAACAACAGATGGGTCAAAATAAGGGCATTGGCTTTTTTTTGTGTTGGCTAAAAGATCCATGTTAGCCTCCCAAAGGAGCGATGCAGGTTAAGTCTAGAAAGTACCATCAGAACACCCAATCCTGTTAAGTCTCCATTTCCATCTCCATCTATCTGTGCTTTCTGACAGAAGCAAGGAGCATATCCTGACATCATTAAAAGTAAGCCCTTCTCATTTGCTTCCCAAGAACACCCACAGGCAGCGCACACTGCTCTCTCACTCTTTTTAATGTGGAAAAAAAATCATTGTTGCATGAAATATTTATTCCAGACTGAAAAACAGACAGAGCTGCTCCGGAGAGGAACACACAAAGGTAGAAGCAGACTATCTCAAGACTTTATCATGACACTTATTGGAAGTATTGACGCTTTCACAAATATAGCATCCCTTGGTGTGCTCTGGGATCAGCCTTAAAATTTTAAAGGGAGAGCGGCTGATTCAATAAACCTCTTTTGCACACTGTATTTTGAGTTTGACCTGCAATGCACAGAGTGACAAGGTTTATTTAGCAAAAATGATAATTAATGTGAGGTGACTGTATTAAAAAAAAACACTTATTACACAGCTCCTCAAATAAATAATTAAATAAATGTACATGCATGGTATTGATTTTATAATAAAAAATGAACTCTAATCATGCATTGTGTGTTTAAATTGATCTTCATTCTTTTTCAGTACAAACAGTCTCCCTTCACGTATATTCAATTTAGGCTTATTATTGCTTATTTACTAAAGATAACATTATTTTTCTGGTATAGTTGGCCCATAGCAAACGAGAAGTGCATAACCAGGCAATGCTGGCATATAATGTATATCAGTGCTAATTTAGTTTTACTTGATTCATACCCAAGATTATTACTTACTCACTTACTCACAAGAACAGTTCAATTTCAAAGAAAATTGACTAGGTTTCGATATCAGATCAGTTGGGTAAAGAGGTAAAGGAGTTCTGACCGATTCAGTTCCACCAAGACTTGAAATCTGTGCAGGCATTAGGCCAGAAACGAGCCACATCAAATGAGAGTTGCTTTTGAAGCACTGACAGATACAAAAGTCCATTTCATCCATTCAAGGCTCCATTTCTTCAATAATCTCATATGCTGGCTGCGACTATGGCGGTGTATCTCATCAAAAGGGACAATCTAATTTCACATAGTCAATAGCTATACATTTTTAAGGGATATATGTCTCATCTCACTTCAGATAATAAGACTCCATATGTGAGAGTTCATAGAGCGGAACTTGTGAGGATAGATCATTACCAGCCTAAAAATAATGGTACTCCAGGCTGACTCTCTGATGTCTTCGCTCTGTCCTACTTTGACGGTGCTTATGCAAAAATCTCACACTAAAATGTTCTCACAAAACAAAATCCTGGTTCTAAATTACTAGAATTTGAGAGAAAAAATTGACATACCAGTTGAGAGTTTAAACTGAATGTAAGATGACATTGCTTCCTAACACAAATGTAGCATTGATTTACCTTTTAAATAAAATGTACTCAATCAACCATTCGATGTATAATCAATTATTATTCATATATATATATATATATATATATATATATATATATATATATATATATATATATATATAAATAATGGTCTTAGCAACAACAGTGGAAAAGGCTACTATATTTAATACAGTGCATGTGTGATATTAATTTATTTTGTTAAATAAAATATAAAATAAAATAAAATTCTGTCTGTCTATAGTGACAGTTCAATAGATGAAAATAGCTTTAAACCATTCTGCAGTTTAATTTAATTTATTCATCAATGCCATATGTTTCAAAACATATTTTTAACGTGACTTTGCTTTGGAATATAATTATTTAAATAATAATAATAATAATAATAATAATAATAATAATAATAATAATTATTATTATTATTATTATTATTATTATTATTATTATTATTATTATTTACTTCTGTCATCACTTTTTAACCAAATACCAAAGATTCAGTTGAATATATGTTTACAATACTTTATAAAAATGAGTAAGAAAATAAGTAAATAAATAACTCAATTGATCCATGCTCAAAATACCTTTCAGTTCATTTCAGCTTGTCCACTTGAGACCAAGGATAAACATAAAATCGAATCGAATTTAGAATTTATTTCTCAACAGGTCTCTTTAATCACCACAGTCTAGACATCTATTAGCCGTCCTGATCAAGTTGAATGAGCTTTGTTAATGACTAAATTATTTGCAACATTGCAAATGCAGACTCCGACTCAGTACAAGGTCTAATGACAACATTCGTTAAAGAGCTTCTAAGCTTTGGATGAAAACCTTGAGGTAGCATTGGTGGAGGAACACAGTGGGAAAGATCACATCAGGATTGAACAACAGTCCGTGTTCTTTGGTTTATTCTTTTATCAGGCACAGAATGCAGGAGCTCAAATGATTGATGTTCCACATGCAGTAGAAGAAATCCCACAGAGAGCTTACCAGTAGAAACGATTGGGCGCCACCCGCTCGTGAACAAGCTGCCATCGACGGCCGAACTCAACAGAGCTGTAGAGCTGAAGACGAAAAACTGTGTTAGCAAAGGGTTTCTATGAAGATTCCTGTCTCTTCTGATGATGCACATCTACCTATTGGCATTGTTTAGGTCAGTTTAGTTTACTGGATTCTTATCAATAGCTCTGTTCAATAAACAAGTGAACTGCCTCAATGCATATCTGATTTTCTCCTGTTTAACTGTTTACATTAATTTAAGACATAACCAACTGTGTTTAAGTGAATAAAACTGGTGCAAAAAAATGATTTTTTTTTTTAATGTGATTTGACCATTTTATTGCAATCAATTTTGCTAATATTTCCTAAAATATATATTATTAATATATTTCCTAAAACTGAAAGTTAGTAGGGTACAGTACATATGATGCTGCCCTAAAATTGATCCGAAACAAGGTATCTTAGAAGCCATCACACACTGGGAACAGAATTCGCACCAGAGGCATGCCTAAAAAGACCTAAAATGCTACCTACGTAGAGAGCTAACTACGTTTTGGAACCGTGCAAATTAAATTATGGATGACTTTCCAATAAAACACAGAATAAAATAAAATCTTAAAATTATCATTTCAAAATTAGAATAATTAAAGTGGAAAATTGGCAGTCAGAGAGAGAACAAACACCAAGATGTTAAATTCACTAAATGGAGCAGAAAAATGACTCACGTATATGTTTCTCAGTATGGCTGTGAGCATCCTATTTATGTGCACAGTTCTTTGGGAGAAATCATTTTATATAAATGGCAAACATAAATATGTCACACTGGTACTTACAGCACTTTGGAATGAAACGTAGCTTTTGTTAAAGTGTTGAGCAAAAGTTTTCCCTAGGTGTGAAACTTCACTTGCCTTGCACAGAGCAGCATATTTTTGCCAGGTTTTGCGAGACATTTCTAAAACAGTGGGGGGGTTACAATGCAGCACTTGTATTTGCATCAGTTGGGAACTGTGATATCACAATCTCACATCCAATATAACATCCTGACTGTGGGTGGATGGAGCTCGGTCATATTTACACACAGACATATGGGAAACCAACAGAACAAACTAAACCAAATCAGACAGAAGTGAAGAGTACAGCTCTGCTAAAAACAACTTCTTAAAGAGGGCTAAACTGGTCTCAGCTGGTTCAAACTGGTCTCCCACACTGGCCAAATTGCCACTTAGTTGGTTTAACACCAGCATTGTCTTGTTTTAAGCATTGTCTTGTTTCTTTCTTTCTTTCTTTCTTTTTCAGGAGGGAGGCACAAAAGTGTTGAAGGTTACCGAGCTTTTCATTTGAGCTCATTTCTTCTGTTTACTGTCATCATAAAAAAAAAAAAAAAAATCAACAATTTCAGGAACCTTGCCAATGACACCACGGCAGCAAAACTGTCAACACTAATAAATTATGCATTTATTTGTGGCATAGATTTGGATAGGGTTTAATTACACTAGTGATTGTTTTCTTTTTATGCTGTTTGCTTTTGCGGCTTTCATCCGTGGCTAGTCATGCACATTGTGCAAACAGCCAACTATTAGCCGTCAGTTGGCTGATAATTCTTTTTGATTATGTTCATTTAATTGTATTTCATTGTCAGTGGCCCTCCTTCAAGGGTGAAATCAATGTTGATTTGTCAAAATTGAAGTCAATGCTGTTAAACACCATCACTTGAGACTAGAAACTATCATTTCGCATATTGCATGTCACTGTGAAAAGTTTTGTTGTTTGAATTTGTACTTGTTTTTTACATGCTTGAAAAGAAAATGTAATTTTTTTTTAATATATACATTTGGGGAAGAAAAATATTTTACATACTGTAAATCCACATCAAAGAGGAAAAAAAATATAATCAGTTCAGGAATGGATCTAATCCAAAATTAGGGGAAGGAATTAAAATGATTCATCAGCTGCAGCAGGAAAATAAATAAATATAGAACAAATCTTGACTAGTTATATTTTGATATGATTAAATCTGATGCTTAAACAATCTTTTTTGAAAAACTATTTTTTTTTCTATAATTTATTAGCCCTAAACCAAGAGCTTGAAACCATATAATTAATGATAATTTCTTGCGACTTGGGATCCATAAATTGTCTTAATTGCCAAATTTATGCTCAATGAAATTGTCTCTTTAAGACGTATTTCCTCTTGCATTGATAATTGCCTTCTAAGGATACATTTCAAGACTAAATACAGATTAGCATCCATTTGCACACATACTTTCATTATTGTTATGTCTTGCTTTGCATTTTGTGCCTAGAATGTTCTTTATTATGAATGCAAATACTATAAATTAGTTTTTTCCTTTGGCTTTGGTTATATTTGGCAATAAAACAGCCTGGTAATTAGAGAACTGCATGAACGGTGCCTTGCTGAAAGCTTTGTGCAATAATTAGATGTTCTTTGCAATATTTTCCGGAATGATTTAGCTGAAATGATTCTGCACCTTCTGGTCATGCCCATAGGCAAGGATCCAGTCCTCCTGCTCAGGGTGAAACAACAGGCTGAGGATGTAGAAGTTGAGGCGATATTTTTGATAGGTGGCACCTTCATCTGAGCTGATGAGCAAACTGCTCTCCACCTCTGGATCTGTCAGCAGCATGATCTGAAACACAGAAAACAGGTTCTTAGTCTCTGCAGAGTGTCTTCGCTAACCCTCGGCGACAAAATACTTCGGCTAGTGGACCTCTAGCCTTAGGAGGCTAACTGTGGTTATATACAGAGGTTATATACATTTACAGAGGTTATCTTGTATTGAGCATGGAATGTTTCCTTAAAACAAATCCAAGTCAATCACAATTAAAATAATCAATAAATAAAAACATCAACACTGCGTCTTCACACACAAGACAGGAAGCTCATAAATTTGATGAACTCACAAACCGTGTTCCTAATTTGCAAGTCTTAACGAACACTTTTAAAGTTGTGGCAGCACGGCTCGTGTTAAATGTGATATCTTCATTTCCAGTCCCTGATTTGCTTGGTCTGATCTCTTCATAATCGCAGTGGATCACGAACATAAATCTCTTTAACGCTGTCAATCTTGTAACACACTCCAGTGAGTAATTCATTACGGCATGCGCGTGCACACTTTAACTCACCCTAAAGCGCAGCCAGACTGTTAAATCTATAATTTCCCTAGAGTTTTTTTTTTTTCCTTTTCTGTTTTAGTGTGCCACTAGTCTTAAGTTTGTGCCAATTTCGAAAATGAATAAATAAATATAATCAGCCTCAAATATAATTGAATCAGCGAGGCTGAACTATTTGGAAACCGTATCACTGTCAGAGAGCTGGAGGTGTCGGGTCTGAGGATTGTGACTGAGCTCCACGGTTTACATCATCACTGAACGCTTGAACTGCTTTGGGCTCATTTTTTTTCTGTTGGGTTTTAAACAGACCAGGTCTTAATTCTCCTCTTAGCAACTTTATGGACACAAGTTTTGATTATATTATCAGATCAATAGCCCTCTTGCTGATGTAATATGGGTCAATGTAACTTCTTCAAGGATCTTTCCTGTTTCTTTCCGGGCACATAAAACTGTTACTGTCCACTTCGGAATCGGTTTTCATTTCAGTTGCGCTCTTGACACTGATCTCCAGGGCAATAGTATTATTAAGTAGAGCAGGGCAGCAGAGCTCTCTCGCCAGCCCATCCGTCAAACAGGACATGCTAATGCTAACCATAGTGGCTGGAACCTAAGACCAGCTCATCAATCATTAACATTACCCATAAGCCAACCAATCAGCAGTGCTATTTGGGCTGGGGCGAGCATGATTTCACCAAGTACAACATGTTCCTGGATCCACATCCTTGTTGATCCTGGAACAACATTCTAATCAATCAATCAGAATAGAGATATAACGTTTAAGAAAATATCTGTTTCAGGCTTACAATCAGGGTTAGGTGCTTCTACACCATTGTTAATCAGTTATCATTTCACACTGATTTTAGGAATAAATTATGAGTAGGGTTAGGTTAAGGGGTAGGGATTAGGTCAAGTCTATATTTTTGGATAATATTGTTGATCCAGGATCATCAAAAGATGTTGATCTAGGAACATGTCTTACTTGGCAATATCTTTTTTTTTTTCTTTCTTTTTTTTTTTTTTTAAATATGCTGCATTATTAAAAAAATATGATTTTTGTAAATTATTTTTGAAACAGATTATTGGAGTACATGAAAATACTTTTTTTTTTTAGTCTTTCTACTTTAAAATTGTAGGTTTAATTCAAAGTGTTACTTGCCATTTCTAGTAATCATTTATTTATACTACCAACATTGCTTCAAAGTATTTCCTACACCATTTTTTTTTTTTCTATGGGATTGGCAGCAAGTTTTCATTGTACCAAGACTCATCTTTTTGCTGGGCTCTGAAAGTGAGATGGATTGATATTGATATTCCAACCAATACGCTCGTATAGGTCGTTTGTCCAAATCCCTGAAATATGACCCATCAGAGCGTATACTACAATTGCGCCCCTAGCGGCAAAAGGTCGTTTTCATATCAATGTTTTGTACTCTTTTATTTGCCCTCTGGTTTGCGTTTCGTGTAGCTCAGTTGGTAGATTATTGCATTGATATGTAATCATGCTATCATGGGTTTGATCCCAGAGAATGGACGTGCACGAAAATATATATGCTCAATAAACCATAATTTAGCATGATTTCTGTGAGGGTTAGGTTTAGGGGTGGGGTTAGGTGTGGTCAATCGAACGAATAAGCCACCTACAGTAGTAAAATATGTACGGATTACTGTGAGATTGGTGTAAAAAGTCCACACATTGCATTTAAATAAACGTGCGTTTTGATTAGTAATGACTTTATACGTCATTTCATGACGACAGATGCAACATGATACTGTCATTATTTTTACGCCTGCTAGAGGGCGCTTAACTTTAAAATGTAAATATAGGTTGTAATAAATGCTTGCACAAACGACCTATATGGTCATTTTTTTTTTTTTTTGGAGGACAGGCTCTGATATTCATGGATGTGCATACATACAAAACTATGTTAATTAAACTATACAATTGTGAAAACACTGGAGCACCAAAAATTACGATCTAAGCAATCAATCAATCAATCAATGTGCCTTTAGGTCAGGACTATCATGCTAAATGTTTCATCCGTTCTCACATAAAGCTATTGTATGGATTATATATAACACAACTTGTATGATACTTTTATGATTTCAATAAGGTAGATTCAGGCAGATTCAAACTCTATGAGTGCTTGCAGCTTTATAGGATAACAGTCTGACATTTTTACTACTTGTGCTTTATCAACACAATGAGAGATATGTTTGACAAAGCCATAAAGAGAGATTTTCCTCAAAAATTATTCACTTGAGACCCATCTGAAACTGATTTTAATAACAGTCTAAAAACTGTTTTTATGTTTACATTTTTGTGTGAACTGTTCCTTTAAGACAGACTTGTTCAGATTGTATTCAAATCATGCTTGAATCCACCAGACTGAAGATAAGCGCATATATCAGTCATACAAGATGTCACATGCTTTGAAGCTGTTATGGATTAATGCCTCTCCATCTGCATTTCTATACCTGATGCAGACATATGGAAATGTGCAGACAAAGGTAGCAAAGAAGAAGAAGAAAAAAGAGCCTGAGCATGAGGCACAGCGTATGCTCCACAGAAATGTAGTAAAAATATGAAATACCGATTATGCTATTTCGCACACTTACTTTGCAAAGCTTTGATCAGCACTATGAAGTGAAATGCAGATAATTCAAGAACAAGTAATTCTAGTTTTAGATAAAATTAAGGCTGGTCGGCGCTGGCCTTGCCGACTTCTCTTTTATAATGTGAGTTACACATTACCAAGGGCAATTAATTTTATCTTCTTTTCTCCGTCTTCATACTCATAAAGCCTCGCAAAATCCACCTCCGTATCTTTCCTCTGATTCTGTATGTTAAGTTCCCTATCAGTGACTTGAAGCATAAGAGCAGAGGTTTCTGGGAAGACAAAGGTTAATGAAGCAGCAGATGAGGTGGCTGGAGAGATGCTTAGAGAGTGCGGTGGAGAATCTTTGAGTCCCGCTGTGCAGCACTACGTCGCCTCTGATAGAATATTAATGAAATTAGGAACGTGTTTCGGCTCCATCTTAAACTAATTGGATTGTCTCACTCCCGTAAATCCTGACTATAACGAGGTCGGCCACGAAAGCCTTTTTTTTTTTATTCTACTAACCTGACTTGGATAAATGGTCTTCTGAGCTTGGAATTCAGATTCCCTTTTATGTATGTGGCCTATACGTATAGATAAAAACCATTAAGATGGACGAGGAGAATGAGTCAAAGCATGTTGTAGGCCAGACTTAAACACGTGTTGGAAAGTTTTTAATATGCGTTTTAATATAATGGCCTAAAATAAAATAAAAATAAAAAAAAATAAATAATAATAAAAAAATAATAATAATAAAAAAAAAAATAATAATAAACATTTCTCTTCTCTTTAGTTTATGCATTTACAAACAAAGTTTCTGCAAATGGAAAAAGGATGAATAATTATGATACACCTCTCAATATTGTTTTTCTTTATTTTAAATCTCATCCACACTGTTGAGCCAAGACTGCAATCTTCCCTCTTTTTTTTTTCCATACAACACAGATGTGTTCATCTCATTTCAGAACAAATGCCACATAAATCGTGTCATGTATTCATAAAAACAATTATTTTATCATGGATATTTAAAAATAAATGACAGCTGTAATATGTTTTTACACTGTTGTCTATAAAAAATCCCATTGAGGAAATGCATTACTGCTTGATTCAGATGGCAGTATTGAACTATGTTCCAAATGTGATCATCTATGTTTCTCGCTTTCTCTCAGTGTGGGGTTGTGCTCCCTAGGAGGATTCTCAGGGAACAACTACTTCAATTTAAAACTGTTCCTCATAAAGACCTCAGAAAAGTTTAGAATATGAGTCATACGGACTACTTTACAATAGTTTTATGTCCTTTTTTAAAGCTTTTCAGTTTGAATCACTCTTCTGTCATTTTTCATTTTTTTCCTTATTTTCTTGGATTCTACAAATAACACACTAAAAATAAAAATATGGGTTCAGAATGATATGAGGGTGAAAAATATTTATCTTTCAAAGTAGTATCACAGAAGGAACTAAATAATTAACTTAACAACTTACAAGCAAATAAATAAATAATAATAATTATTATTTTAATAATAATAAATTCTTATATTAAAAATTTGCAATTAAACCCAAGGTTTAACAAAAAAAAAAAAAAAAAAAAAAAAAAACTACTGGCCTACTGACATTTTTTTCTGTGTGTGTGTGTGTGTGATTTTACAATCACAATACGAAAGTAGAAATATTTTTAATGAAAAGTGTATGGTTGCTTTTGTGTAAAGATGTTTTTGTTATTCAACAGTGAGCCAGAAGAAAGAATTTCTTTTGTAATTTTTACATCAGTTTTTTCAGCTTAGCAGTATTCAACAACTTGTGAATATTGTTGTCAATGTTTATGGGAAAAACTATTAATTTTGACCCCACTTTTAGATAGCATCAGCATTATAAAAGTATATATATATAAAAAAAAAAAAATACTAAACAACAAAAAGTTTACCCAAAAGTGACAAAAACATTTAGAAAACACTATAAAAAAAAAAAAAAAAAAAAAAAAAAAAAAAAAAAAGTGAAATATATTTAAAAGGAAAAAGTTAATGGGATGGGGTAACGTGAAAATGGTGTGTGGTGATAAAATTCTTACAAACTTACAAAATTTACACCATATTATTGGTTTGTTTAAATTCTGACACGTTAAATCCAACAATGCATAGCAGACTTTATTTTTGATTTTTTTAGTCTTATTAAAAACAAATGATAAGCAGGGGTGCCATAAGAAAGCACAGTACCAGAGAAGGTTAATGCTATTATAATCTTATTGACCAGCAGAGGACAGTTAATCTATGCTTATTGAATTTGTGATCAAATGAAAAAATCTCGTTATTTTTTTTACATAAACTTGCACGGTCGCATATGCAGTCCTTATTTAAGTACAGACACACAACGCAGCAGCACACACACTCTTTCAGCCTCTGATGGCTAAACATCATTAAAAAACTGTAAACCGTGCTGTTTTGCCTTACCAGTGCTTACGTTTATGTTTTCAGCGCACACAAATCTCTGCAACAGTCTTTGTAGGTGTGTACAGGTGGGCCGCATTTCGCCCCGGATCCAGCACAGGAATGACTGAGCGCTAAGTTGCTTTTTTCCTCCCTTGCTGATGCCACAGATCTGAGGAGCGAATCTGCTCCCTGAACTCAGAGCTGTGTTGTTGGGGTTTTTCCACATCTTATTAGAGATGCAGGTGGTGAACCCGTCCATATTGCCTTATTAACAAAGGCTATTGTTTGCTCACAGGAGAACTGGCCAATTAGGGTGAAATGCTGTGTCGGGGTCCCAGGTGAGTGCTCAAAGTGTTCACAAAACATCCAAGATGCTGTTATTTAAGGTTGCCTTGGGAGACAGGTGCTGGGATAACTCAGGTCGGTTATTGAGTGCACACTAGTGTATTAAAAAATAAATAAATAAATTACACACACACACACACACACACACACACAGAAACACACACTGTATTTATATATAAATCAGCATTTATGGCTCAGGTGACTGACATAAAATAAAAATAAATACATAAAATAAAATTTTTATTTATTTATAATTTCCATTATTCATACAGATTACTTTTTCAAGTAACTAGTATTCAATATTTCTTGACATGTTTTCCTCATTATTGCCATTATATTTTATATAATAATAATAATAATAATATAATATAATTATTATTATTATTATTATTATTATTATTATTATAAAATACGTTTTAGTCAATTTATATTAATACCATTTTTTCAAAATAAATAAATAAACATTGTTTCAGCACACAACATAACATAACCTGCATACATCACCAGAGAAAAGCTTTTTTATATAAAGACCCAGTTATGATATTTTTGATAAAAACGGTAAATGAATGAAACATGCATGGATAAATAGTTAACAATTAGATCAAATACAAAGCAGAATTTGAAAATCCAGACATGGGAAAATGCAAATGTTCAAGCTACTGACTGCACTATACAGAAAAACACATCCCATTTAAATGTAAATGAAATACACTGCCACATAAACCTCAGCTCACAACACTGAAGAATAACCTCCATCTAGTGGCTGAGACAATGCATACACAGTTTACTGCTGTTGCTGAAGGTCAGGGCGATTAAAAACACAAAGAAAATCAGCTAAATGTTCAAAATCTCTCTCAGGAGACACAGTCTCGTGCTCTGAATGAAAGATTGTGCTGATGGCTCAGTTTTAAGGTTCGTCTTTGAGGGAGAGCATGGCACTCTTGGGGTTGCCAGGCGACAGGAGAAACTGATTATAGCTAAAGCATTCCAGCACCATTATCAAAAAAACTCTGGCTTTAAACTTACAGTACTACATACTACACTCTTAAAAACTCTGGTAGCACTTTATTTTAAAGTCCTGTTCCCCATGTGCATACTATGTACTTATTATAGTAATTTCAATAACTATGTAATAACAAGGTACTAATCCTGAACCTAAACCTAACCCTACCCCATATAGTTACCTTGTTTTACCAGAACTTTCTTAGATAAATACACTGTAAGTGCACTATAAGTACATGTTAGTACACGTACTATAAAATAAAGTGCAACCAAAACCTTTTATTGGCATAGATGTTTCCGTGAAGAATGATTAACATCCATGAAATCTGACAAACCAGCTTTTTAAGAGTGTAGATAAAAATTAAAAATGAAAATTATCAGTTAACAATAAGATATATTGGATAATGGAAATTACCCTCCTTTCAGAATGAAGAAACCAAAGTCAAGGCAGAAAGACAGCATTCATCTTTCATGTTAGTATCCTTTAGCTCAGTGACAAGATATTTGTCTATAATGTACTTTCAAAGTTTTTCATCTCTTATTCTCTCTATATGCACACATTCTTTCATTCTCTCCCTCTACATGAAAACGTGAGTGCAATTCTTTCCCCAAAAAGATTAACCCCTGGTATCTGGGCATTATCTTTTCAAAGACACATGCATGAGTGTATGAGCTAGTCGAAGGGGCGAGGGTGGGTGAACGGGGATCTGCTCAGGATAGCAGAGGCCTAATTAAAGCTTTGGAGAAGAGAAAGGTCAGTGAGGCAGTGACTTCCACCGACCAGGGAAAATGTGAAGTCTTCATATGAGACTGAGAAATGTCAGACACGGGCCTGAGCAAACCGAGCAAAGGTCTCACATGTGATTGAGAGTCTGCCGAAGAGGTGAGCTAACAAGACACGATTTGAGGCACGAGGAAGGGAATGCAGAAGAGAGGGGGGTGATTGAACACATTTGGGCTGAAAACATGGCGCTGAGTGGCCATTCATTTAATCATTTGATGTTCTGTGGATAAGCTGAACAGGTTAAAGAAATTTAAAGACATGTAGAGAAAACAATTACATTTTAGCATGATTAAAAAGAATAGTTCAAGACTTTTATTGTCTGGCCCAAAATAATAATAATAATAATAATAATAATAATATATATATATATATATAATGAATACAAAATAAATAAAGAAGAGGACACCAGACATATCACCTAAG
>NW_020527047.1:5000-74498 GCF_003368295.1 Carassius auratus | reverse complement strand
AGAAATGCACTGGCATTTCTGAATATATAAACTGGCAATTGTGACAAAAGTGAAAAATGTGAGAATGATTTTTTTTATTTTAAGTGAAAAACAAGTAGAATTATGAATGTGCACAAGAAAAAATGCAATTTTCTTTTTTTTTTTTTTTAAAAATTGTATTACCGATTTCTGAGTTAATGTAATGTTTTGTTGTTGTTGATTAAGACTCGATGAACATACTCTGATTGAACGTTTGCTAAGTGTTATTAAAAAAGGCTCATAACAATTATATGATTGGCTCAGACTCATGAGCAAATGAGTGATTTATGTTTTCTTTTGTTTTTTGTGGCTACCGTCCAGAGAGCATTATTCCAGGCAAACACTGAGCTGATCTATTATACAGGTCAAGAGCCGTTGTGCTTTGACTGTTAATGTAAATATATGCATCTGTGGTCAGACGCTGAGATTTATCATCTGCACTGCGACACAACCCTCTCTCCGAATGGGAGAGGAAAACAGTAAGCAAGCACAGAAAGGGGAAGAGAAAAGAAAGGGAAAAGTTGGAGATCAGTCCTTGGTGCGTCCCATAGGGCAAAGGCAATTTTCAGCTCTACTGAGCCAATCCCACACCGACTGAAGTCCGAAAGGCTGACAAAACTTATTCATAATGCCAAACTTCTCCATTCTGTCATTCAACACAAGGCTCCGGCCGGCTTCAAATTTGGACCAGAGATCAGAGGAGTCCATTAGTAAGCAGCAGGTGGGATATCAATGTGGTCTCGGGAAGAATAATTCAGACTGGAAATGAGGGCAGTTTGTCATTACAAACAAACAGCCGGCTTCTGAAGAACCGAATATTATGGACGCTTAATGACTCAAATGCATTCCATTACACCTGATTAGTCAAGCAGGTCCGAGCTTTATGTCTCCAAAAGCAGGATATCACACAAACCACCAATGAAATGACCCCTGAAAACACAGCCTGAAGAGGGGAGAGCGCAAAAAGTAGATAAAAACCAGAAGAAAGGACGCCTGAATAAATACAAAAGTTCTCTTCCAAAACATGCTGGTTTCTTCATTGAAGAAAAAAAATAGGTGCAGGATTTATATTGAACTATTTTCACTCTGTATTTAGTTATTTACTTACATTTGACACTATATTTGCATCAAAGGGTATATTCATGGCAAACTCAATTATTATATGATAACAACACTTAAATGTGTTTTATTCAATAATTTAACAATTACGAAACAAATACAAATTTAAAAATAATCGAATAAAATAATAAACAAAACGATTATAATTACATATAATCTTAAAATTTTATATTTACTAAAAAAAACAAAACAAAGAAATTTATATTAAAAAAAAAGTCATTTAATGTTCTTTCTGTGTGTAAAAAATAAATAAATAATAAAAAATAAAAATTCACTCAGAACTTGATAGCAAATTCCACAAATAATTATGAATGGCAAAAAAAACACTGAATAAAAAGAATGTTAGCAAAAAGACTGAAAATAATATTTTATGTAAGACAATTTCCAATAATGTTTTAGTTGTACCTAAACAAAAAGCAACAATATTTGTTTACAGTGTAGATGTAAAAGATACCTGCGTCCTTCACGGACAGAACGTGTTTTTTATATATACAAACATATATATAAATTGAAATGTAAATATATTAATTTATATTTTAATGACAGCATCAACTGCATCATTTGCTCCAACCAAGCACAGCATCTTGTGTTTTCGTTGTTAATCAGTAAGCTGGAGTCAGCTGAGAGTCTATTGACTTGCGTGCGTCACGTTAAGGAGTTATTTATATGATGCACACAGTTGCTGCCTACAGGATGCCCAGCATCCCTAATCTACAGTTTTAATTAAGATGCACTAGAAGGCAGCTGACTATATAGACAGCAAGGCTTTGGAACGAAGCCACTGTGTACACACAACTGAGCTCGTCTGAATGCATTGCCTGTAGCGGACGCTGATGTGATGTGTTGTGTTGCAGTTATTGACTCCTCCCCGCAGACACAGCGGGCTCCGTCTCTATTGTTGCTGTTAGCTTCTCCTAAAAACACAGATTGCTGGACATGAGCGTTTTATAGGGATTAGTTTGGCTTAGTGCTGTGGCTAACGCCATGATTAGGGCTTTCTGGCACTGGAGATAAGTGAATTCTCTCTGGTTATTCAGGGGAAAAAGCAGCAAATAAGGCAGCGTTTTAATGGAGAAAAAACAGAGCGAACTGTCGCTCCGTAAGACTGATAACCTCTTCCCTCTAATCACCATTACCGGACATCTATTCACATTCACACAGAGAGAGAGAGAGAGAGAGACAAGCATTAGGTTAATTTTGCCCCTAGGCGCTCATATGGGAACCGTTCCTTTGCTCTAATCCTGATTTTTAATACAAAGAGGAAAGGCACGACTGAGCCACAAGCGGGAGATTAAGCTGACAGTCCCAATTTGTCGTTTTTCCTTATTTCTCCAGTCCAAAGGATCAAACAGCTGTAAGGTTACAGAACCGGCTCTGAATTCATACAACCTGTTGTGTGCAGTCATCCATGATGTCACAAATGTCAGCGGTTACTATTTTTAGGGACCATTATGATTTTTCGCCCTCTGACATTATTTTCACAACTACTGAAAAGGCTTTTTTGTTGTTGCAAGGTTTTATTAAAAAGTAAATGCATGACTTTTACTGCACCTTCTGATCATGCAGATGTTCTTTCACATGTTTTCCAGTGCAGTCGTCTAAAAGATACATGAGAAGCAAAATGACATGAGATGGGAAGTCTTGTTTTATGAAAACTGATCAAAATCAAGTTAATTTATGATGAATGACGACTTTTCACGCCTCACTGATTTGTTCTTGTTTTAAGGCATTAACTCACTTAATTTTATTTGGTTTCTCAGAAAACAATAGGCTACTTATGAGCTTTACTTTGCATCTCAAGTAACTGTATCTTGGTTTAAGGATGTTTGGATATTTGCATTGCAAAACAAGAGAAAAAGGAAGATATTTATTTATTTATTTATTGCAGTTAATGCGACATTTAATGACTGTAATGCCAATTTAAGAACTTTTTTTGGAAGAGCGAATTAAGACTCTTTTTAAATTTAAGATTTATTATTTTATTTTTTTTAATATTTTGGAAATGTAAGTTAACCTACGTGTTTTTCATTAGATTTACAATTACGTTTACATAACTAATTTATTCAGTTCTAGTAGGCTACTGAAATTAACCCAAGAATAAAAAAACGCAGAGCCTAAAAAAGAACATGTGATGAAACATTAAATCTCCAAAGAAGCAAATGAGTCAACTCAAGAACCTTATACAGCCACAAATGCTTCTTGACATGAAGCAGGGCTGAAGCGAACGCGCGCGCTCACGAGGAGCCAGTGTAATTGAATGCTGGAGATGGATCAGACAGCGCGCGGTGCTGTTGACTTTAAAGCAGACGTTGAAAGTCACGAACGCTTTCAAGTTCGAGCAGTGCTTAAAATTTCCCTTTCACTTATTTCATCCGTTTCATTATTTACATTAGATGAAATCATACCCTTCACATTTTAATGGCGTGATGTTGGAACTGGCACTCTTAACGAGATATTTCGATGTTTTACGAGTGTGTGTGTGATCATGGAAAAAGTCCAAAACACTCTGTTCAATGTTAATTTACATGAAGCCAACGAACCACATTAAACTACTTAGTTAAACTACCTCACTGTTCAACTCTGAAATATGACGTCAGTAACCGTTTCTTCACTTCAAACTGTGATGTTACGGTGAGTTTTGATGGATTCAGTGTGGAATAAGTTACACAGCTGGAACGTATTAAACCAAAACACACACTTACGGTTATATTATCTGATGTACAAAGCTTGAACTTGAAAATATGCTGTTTTTCAGCAAAATAACACTTTATAAACCTCCGTGAGGTAAAACTGCTTTCATCTCACGATCTTCCCGCTGATTCTTCTCGCAACCGCCAACTGCCCAGTGCCCATGCGCTGCGTTAAGCGCGAAAAACCATAATTTCACTTTTATTTTTTATAAAAACAATTTACTGAAATAAAACTACTATAAAACATTGTAAACACTTAAAATTAAACAGATTTTTTTTAAAAAACAGCCTAGTAATACAAATTATAAATACGAATGCCCCTCACTGTAAAAAAATAAAATAATTAAAAATAATGGGTCTTGCAATTTTCATTAAAAAAAATTAGGTGATAATTTTAAAAAGTGTATATATCTTACACTATACATATAAATAATGTAAATAAATTGAGGTTCAGTGTATAGAAATATATATATAGAACTTTTCACAAAAAAAAAAAAAAAATTTGTTTAGGAAACTTAGGCAGCTTTGAGGCAAAACTGAAGGAAATAATTAAACTGAAAAAAGGAAAGAAGGCTATGCACTTATTTTAAAAGAATTAGCTCAATTTTTAGCTCAAATGCAGTTGTATTAAATAGCTCACCTTTTTTTGCATTTATACTTTAGAAAGGCGGAGCTTAGCACACCTGTCAATCACCGCGCCCAGCCGGGATCCAAGGGATTAATTGTGTTTGTATGGGTTAGTGAGGTTTGTGACTGATTGTGAGTACCCGTTTTAATTATAGACACTCCCTTCTTAGCCAAAGTATCATGTTTCATCGCTAAATCGATGTTAAGCCGCTGTTGTGGAGTTTGTTGTATCTCACAGTATTAAAGGGATAGTTCACCCAAAAGTCAAAATTATGTCACTAATAACTCAACCTCATGTCGTTCCAAACCAGTAAGACCTCCGTTTATCTTCAGATCAACAGTTTAAGATATTTTTAAATTTAGTCCGAGAGCTCTCAGTCCCTCCATTGAAGCTGTGTGTACGGTATACTGTCCATGTCCAGAAAGATAAGAAAAACATCATCAAAGTAGTCCATGTGACATCAGAGGGTCAGTTAGAATATTTGAAGCATCGAAAATACATTTGGTCCAAAAGTAGCAAAAACTATGACTTTATTCAGCATTGTCTTCTCTTCCGTGTCTGTTGTGAGAGAGAGTTCAAAACAAAACAGTTTGTCATATCCGGTTCGCGAACGAATAATTTGATGTAACCGGATCTTTTTGTCATGTCATTGATTCTTACAATGATATGTGGCTCTGCACAGTAATCCTGAGAATTATGTGAGGTTCTCAGTGGACAGATGCTTCTACGTAGACAACTGTCTACAAAGTCTACCTACCGTCCAAGAAGCATGGTTGGATCGGCTACGTACCCTCTTAACCTCTGGCGGATTCGACATTTGACAGTGGGCCAGTAATGTTGGGGAAGTAGTTAGTCATCTAGCCCGATCCAGAGTTACTCAACGAAAACAACATTCAATACCGAGGCTTGGGCTCTGTGCTGCCTTGATAGGTGCCCAGTTGGGAAAGTTGCTTACAGCTCAGCTCACTGTGAATTTGGACAAAATCAACCTACTGGACAGTGCAGAAACACTGAAAATCTGATTCAGTTTCCGATGGAGCAAATTTACACATCAATTTCAAATAAATTTCAAAACTAAGTACTGTGATGGATCTCAAATGATGTATTCCAAAAATAATGGTTTAAATGGATATGTAATCATGGTAACATTATTAAGAAAGCAATCATGTACTACTACGTTTTGAAACAATCACTTTACCATTGTATTGCCAAACCATTTTTGGAAGGTAATATTTAGCCTATACATATTACAAATAGTGCATTGTTTGTCTTTTTGGGGTTCTGGTATCTTCAGATCATTGAAAGTTTCAAGACTCAAATCACTCATAATTTGCAACATACTAAATCTTGTGTCTCTCCCAAGTAGGTGCCAGAAGTCATACATCCTCCCATAGTGAACTGACCAGCTGTACCTGAGTGTGGACACCATGGATACAATAAACTTCACCTTCTGGAACACCTCTGAGGGCAACGAGACCCTAGAGACGGCGGACGAGAGCCCGTATAAGACAGTGGAGGTGGTGTTCATTGTACTGGTGGCCGGCTCACTAAGCTTGGTGACAGTTATCGGGAACATCTTGGTCATGCTCTCCATCAAGGTTAACAGAAGCCTGCAGACTGTCAACAACTACTTCCTGTTCAGTCTGGCCTGTGCTGACCTCATCATTGGCCTTTGCTCTATGAACCTGTACACAGTCTACATTGTGATTGGATACTGGCCGCTAGGCCCGGTCGTGTGCGACTTGTGGTTGGCGCTGGACTACGTGGTCAGCAACGCCTCCGTCATGAACCTGCTAATCATCAGCTTTGATCGATACTTTTGCGTCACCAAGCCACTCAGCTACCCAGTGAAGAGGACG
Source organism: Carassius auratus (assembly GCF_003368295.1). Taxonomy (NCBI): domain Eukaryota; kingdom Metazoa; phylum Chordata; class Actinopteri; order Cypriniformes; family Cyprinidae; genus Carassius; species Carassius auratus. The sequence continues at coordinate 68,184 of NW_020527047.1, read as the reverse complement.
ACCAAAATGGCCGGGATGATGATTGCGGCGGCTTGGGTTTTGTCCTTCATCCTCTGGGCTCCAGCTATCCTGTTCTGGCAGTTTATCGTTGGCGGGCGCACGGTGCCAGAGAAGGAGTGCTACATTCAGTTCTTCTCCAACGCAGCGGTCACTTTCGGCACGGCTATTGCTGCTTTCTACCTGCCCGTCATTATCATGATGGTGCTGTACTGGCAGATATCCCGCGCAAGCAAGAGCCGTGTCAAGAAGGACAACCGCAAACCGTCAGGTGGCAACCTCGATGTAGCATCGTCCAATCAGATCCGCGCAAACACGGCCAACAAACCCACCAACAACAACCTAACAGCTGAAGAAACAGACAGAGGACAGACCCAGCTAACAGATGACACCACCAACCAACACGATGCCAAACTCCAGAACGGTAAAGCCCCATCCACGGCAAGCGGAGAAGCAGAGGCGGAAGATGGAGGACGAGGAAACTGCGTTCCTGCAGAGGAGAAAGAAAGCTCCAATGACTCCACCTCTGGCAGCGGAGCTGTAACCAATCAAAAGGACGAGGCAGCGCCATCCAAAGCCAATGACAACCAGGCTCCCACGAGGCACCGCGCCAAAGCTGGAGGCTCCAAACTGACATGCATCAAGATCATGACCGAATCGCCAAAAGGCGACTGCTGCACACCTTCGAACGCGACGGTGGAGATCGTCCCGGCCACCGAGAGACAGAACCATGTAGCGAGGAAGATCGTGAAGATGACCAAGCAGCCGCCCAAGAAGAAAAAAGCACCATCCTCTCGGGAAAAGAAGGTGACGCGCACCATTATGGCCATCCTGGTGGCATTCGTGGCTACTTGGACGCCATACAACGTGATGGTCCTCATCAACACCTTCTGCTCCAGCTGCATTCCCAACACGGTGTGGACCATCGGATACTGGCTCTGCTACATCAACAGCACCATCAACCCCGCTTGCTACGCCCTCTGCAACATCACCTTCAAAAAGACCTTCAAACACCTGCTGCTCTGCCAGTACAAGAACATACGCTCGGCCCGATGAGCAGTAACGTGTGTGCATGCGTTATATTTCACATGTGTGTTCTGGTCACAAAGGTACATGTGTGGATGTGTTTGTATGTGTGGAAAGATAAAGTAAACTGAAGAGTTTATTTGCAAAAACAGATTACTAATTTCCTTAAATCATGTTTCTATTGTGTTATCATGTTCTTATTGTGTTTTAGTGTGTGTATTTTAAGCTATTATTATTTAATCAAAACAACCCAACTGTAATTTGATATCAAATGGAATGCAGAAAAAAAAGAAAAAAGAAACATGATTTATTTATGAATTATCTGTTTTTGTAAATGAACTCTTCAGTTACAAATTGAAGATTGACCCATCAACAACCATCATGTACAAAGTTTTAATTATCCCTCATCCTTGTAGTTTGGCGAATTTGACTCTATTTTAACATATTTCACCATGTTTAAATCACAGATTTCCCCTAAAATAAGGGTGAAAAGTCTGGGCGAGTGTGTGATTGCATTTATTGTTTTTTATATATATATATAAATAGAAAATATGTTGTAGCACTTTACACATGCATAGAGGTGATGCATGTCAAAAAAGACAAAAAAAGTGCAAAAATATTTGATTTATAGACAAAAATTTTAAAAGTACAAAAAAACAACCCCAATACGAGCGTATAGATGGTCAGATTGGAGTCTGTACTATTCAATAATACACATATAAGGGGACAACAGGGCTGACTGAAGATCCAAACCAAACGAGTTTGAGCTTCAGTCTTAAATCACACCTGTATATACGTGTATATAATTATGTACTGTATCCGTGTTGTGTGTGTGGTTGCATGCTGGAAGTCTGTAGCAAAAGTCAACATGAAACCTGTTTACTTCTGTAACCCGAGTGAAATTCATCCATATAGTGTGATTTTATTTAGATTGCAAAGACCATTTTAATTCTGTGCACCATTGATTCTTGTAAAATAAGACCAGAAACATGCATTCAGGAAGTAAACAGGCTCATCTTGACTTTAAAGCTTTATTAAACACAAGCACGTTCGATGACAGGACGACAGGTAGCTGGTTGCAGGGCTTGTGTCTGTTTGTCGCATGTGTGTGCTCTCCGAGAGCAATAAGAGGGTTGGAGAGGCTCTCCGGTGTGCCCGTATGTTAAAGTGGATGAGCTTTGAGTGCTCGGGGTCTCCAGGGATGCAAATCTAAACCTTTTAAAGTGAACAGACGCGCAGGATGAAGAGGCTCTCACAGACACGCAGCCATTAGCATCCACCTCACCTCTGCTTTGCATTTACACAAAACAGTTCACTCACGCTTGGGTTAAAAAAAAAAAAAAAAAAAGGAAAATACCAGCTACGTGAGCGCTAATTCAGGAGACACTCGAAACCGGCTTGTGAAACTGAAAAATCCTTATTAAAAGGTCAAAACGATTGATTGCTTTCTGCCTGATTGTAAATGACATGAGGACCATGCAGATCCATGCAAAAGTGCTGCCTGAAGACATGCGGTGTCCTGATGACCTGATCTGATCTCTGGGTTCATGATCCGCCTGCAGGCAACGTGTTTGAAAGCATGTGTGTGTGTGTGTGTGTGTGTGTGTGATCACCCCGACAAGGGGTTTAACATAACTCACAGGTTCTCGCCTTGTGAATTTAAAGGGCTAAAGTACATAAGCTTCCTCATCTCATTACCAGACGCCAAGTCAACATTAGTTGTTTTTGATTCATTAAAACAGATTAACAGAATCCCCGCTCAGAGCAGAGGATCATGGGAAATGTCAGTCAATCGATGACAGAGCAGCAGCTCATAAATTTGACAGTGATGCATGCTGGGGGAATACAGCTCGTGTGCGATAGATCAGAAAATGCAAGCGGCAATGCACTCAAAACACCACAGCTACTGTAGTAAAATAATAGTAAAGTAATCTGAATCTCCTTCTAACTGCTCTAGAAGATCTCATCCAGCATTTTTCCTTCCTGAATCACGATTACATCTATGGGACATTAGAAATCTCTGCTTAACATGGTACATTTCTGCAGGAGGTTGCAGAGATACTACAATATATATGAAGATTAATCATCTGATTCACACATAGACACATTCATTCTCATCCCATCTGTTATGGTCGTATCTCATAACATTTTTAAAGTATGACATTGATATCTTTCCAAATAATGCACACATTTACTGTTAGTATAGTCTCTCTTTCTTGCGATTACTTCATACATACAGCTTCATATATAACAGCATAATGCATAATGATGTTTCGCTGTGCAATATTGTGACACACTGTGTGTTTGCTACTGTAGTCTTTGTTCTGGCAGTGACAGTGTAAAATACACAGAAATAGTACTTAAAGTGCACAATTTACTCCACTAAAATTATTCATCCTGAAAACCCTCCACATTCGATCATTTTACAGTCATTTGACACTTCAGTGCAGACATTTACAGACACGTAGACGAAGATGTTGTGCTGACTGATGAGACGTCTCCTCGTCTTACATGGAAATGGATTTTAAATGGGTTTAAAGTCACCATAAAATTTTTATGGAATATTGTGGCAGGGTTATTATCGTTAACTAAAAGTAAAACCATAAAAACTGTTTTCCTTGAAGCAAAATAAACATTAACTGTAATAAAAACCATATTTTATTGTATCAAGTTGCCTAAGCAACTTAAACTAAATGAACTAAGACTAATACATAAACATTAATGCAAACTATAGACATATTTAAAAGAATAATAAATATCAACAACAAAAAAACTGTAATAGTCAATGATCAATGATTTGAACAAAATCAAGTTCTGTCCTTATTCAAGAAGCCGTCTGACTCAGATATACGTCAATGCAACTTCTGTTTTGTGCAGACTTTGAACAAAAATGAAGTAAAAATCACAGGATTGCAATCTGAATGACTTGTTGGCACAGATGCACAAAAATATGTAATGCCTATATATGCAAAGTGCATATTTCACAGGTCATGATGGTGACCAGAATATATCTAGGGAAACGTTTAAGACATGATGACCTGTAAAATATGTACATTGTATTTTACAAGTCTAAACAGAATGGTTAAAAAGGGAATTAAAAAAAAAATGTTTTACTTTATTAGTTTACTTAAATTGTTATTTTAAAATGCATGTACAAAAATAATATTAGTTATTATATTATTTCTTCATACCATAGACAGTTAATCATAGTGACCAAACTTAGCACACAGAGTCAACTAAACTCATATAAACAGTGCTTTAAGTGGGCCGTTACGCACCTGTACTCAGTACCACCACTTCCAAATACAGTTCAGGGGTTCGGAGTAGCTTCGCGGATTATTTGAATCAGTTCGAGAAATCGGAGCGGGTTCGCGAATCATTTGAGTCGGTTCGGGAGTTCGGAGTGGGTTCGCGAATCATTTGAGTCAGTTTGGGGATCACAAATCATTTTAATCAGTTTGGGAGTTCGGAGCTGCTCCGCGGATCATTTGAATCAATTCGAGAATTCGGAGCGGGTTCGCGAATCATTGAGTCAGTTTGGGGATTGCAAATCATTTGAATCAATTCGGGAGTTCGGAGCGGCTTCGCGGATAATTTGAATCAATTCGAAAGTTCGTATAGGGTTCGCGAATCATTTAAATCAGTTTGGGAGTTCGTAGCGGGTTCGCGAATCATTTGAGTCAGTTCTGGAGTTCAAAGCGGGTTTGCAAATCATTTGAGTAAGTTTAGGGATCGCGAATCATTTGAATCAGTTCGGGAGTTCGCTATGGGAGTTCGTAGCGGGATCGCGAATCATTTGAGTCAGTTCGGGAGTTCGGAGCAGGTTCGTGAATCATTTGAGTCAGTTTGGAAGTTTGAATGCAGTAATGCAGTAGCTCTTTCTAAGGGTATTTTTTCAAAATCCTTTTGCACATTTTATTTATGTTCAGTTGTTCTTTCTATCTCAAGCAAATCCACAAACTAATAAAAGGTTTAATTATTAAGGTTGCCTGTTGACTGCTGTATATAAAAGCCCTTCAATATAGTTGTTGTTACCTCAGGGGATGAGGGGAATCATCCCAAAAAAAAAACAGAAAATATTTTTGGCTATAATAGAGTACCGGCACCTCTTTTGGGCCACTTAAAGCACTGCATATAAACATGTAATTGTTATAAAAAATCATGGTCTGGATTTGCTATCCATAAACTGACTGTATATTAGAACTGTAAGATTCATCTTATCTGTGTGAAAGTGTCTACTAAAAGCTGTTATTCAGAAAAGAGCCGGGTGTCTCAACACATTTGGCTATATAGGCTGTGTAGTGCACTAGCAAGCTAGCTAGACAGGGTGCTAAAACTTCATCAATACAAAGAAAATGGCTATTTGTAGGTTATAAAATATATCTATATATACTTACATTCTTAATTTTGGGTGTCTAAAATCCATTTAATCCACATAATTGACTCATTTTGTGCCTCTTCCTGCTAAGCAAGGTTAACTAAAGGTCCTTCCTCTGATTGTAGAGAGAGCCAATCACAGTTTAGCTTTTTGGAGTGACACCTGGAGTGGCCAATCAGATTGAGCTACAGCTACATCCATCTAAACACACCTAATGAATATTTTTTTCTTCTTCTTTTTTTTATTATACATGTGTGTTCAGGTCCATCTTCATCATAATCATCCTTATGACAGCACAATTAATACTAAAGGGCTTAAATGTATTTTCTAATCTATTTAAATGTATGAAATGAATGAAATCTCTATTCTAGCGTTCATTGTGGGTGTTCTCAGTTTCTGTAGAAACATCCGTATTTTTTAAAATTTTGTTAAAAAATAGTGTTTGTGTGCATGTTATTGTTTGTTGTTAGTTTTATGAAAGGAAAGCACAAGTGTGTGTGTGTGTGTGCGCGCTCTGCAGGCTCGTGACCCAGAGGTCAGCGCAGGAAAGTGCATGTTCGCTCACACTGTGTTTATAACGCGCCCCTGAAGCACCTCGAGCCTTTTGTGTGTTTCTAATATTCTATGTAACTATATTGTGTGTTTGTTTGGTTTATGAATGCTGCCTGTGTGTGTGTGTGTGTGTGTGTGTGAGAGAGAGAGAGAGAAACTCAAATCTAGCGTGAAACGGCTGCCAAAAACACACAATGACCTATCGAAACAAACGAATAACACACACTGAAGCGCAGTCGTTATCAACTCACTGATGCTTTTCTATAACGTTTTTTTATGTAAATGATTATATAGAAGACGTACAATATTTCAGCGCTGAAGAATCAAGCCATACATGGATATTATTCGTCTGAGACTCCAGACAGACAACAAGGAGAGCGAGGACTTTATGGAAGCAAACTTCTTTTTTTTTGGTTTATTAATGACAAAGAGATCTAAGAACCACGAACATATTTCACACAAGTACTCAAAGTCTCATTCAGCTTACTGTGGAGGTGAAAAACCCCATGCAGTCCTCAAGGCCAGGGGTTGATAAAATGTTTGTGTAATCTGGCACACTTTTAGTGATGTTCCAGATGTTATTCATCAGGTAGCTGTGATAAAACACATTCAAATTGTTGCTCCACCATGGCAGTAGTTGAGACAATTCTGTCATATTTTACAAAGCAAACACACACACACACACAGTCAGGTTTGCATATTAAAGCATAGTTACTCCAGCAGTGGAAAGTTTGGACCCAACTAACTGAGAACGTTCTGGCAAAAGTTATGTTCCAGTAACATGAATATAATGTTTATCCAAAGTTATCTGGTATTTTACAATGTGATCAAAACATTATTTATACATCATTTATGGAGCGCGTTTCCTGAAATGTTTGTTCATCTAACAGTTTTTTTTTTTAAAATGTTACTAGTTTTAGAACTTTCAAAAAGTAACAGTTTGCAAACTGATTAAATGGAACGTTCCCTCAACATTCGTGAAACATTTAAAAAACGGGATGTTTTGAACAGGTTTTTCATAACCTAAATGGGAACGTTAACAAAACGTTGATAGAACATATTTTTGTTAGTTGGGGAATCATTAGGATTTTTTGTTAATTTTTATTCTCTTCTGCTCATCAAGGTTGCATTGGTTTGATTAAAAACAGGCTTACACAAAACACAGTAGTATTGTGAAATATTATTAAGATTTTAAAGAACTGTTTTATATTATACGTGTATATTTTATAATTGAATTCCTGTGATGCACTACTCCAGTCTTCAATTTTTCTTTTGTAAAATGCTTTTGTTCATTAAAGACGCATTAAATTGCTCAAAAGTGACAGCAAAGACATTTATAATGTTATAAAAGTTTTCTATTTCAAACAAAAGTTTCTATTCATCAAAGAATCCTAAAAAAATTAATTGTATCATGGTTTCCACTAAAATATTCAGCAGCACGGCTGTTTTCAACATCGATAATAATCAGAAATGTTTCTTAAAGCAGTAAATCAGCATTTCAGAATGATTTCTGAAGATCATGTGACACTGAAGACTGGAGGAATGATGCTCAAAATGTATCTTTGATCACAGAAATAAATTAAATGTTTTATATGTGACTCTGGAGCACAAAATCAGTCATACAGTAAGTTGCACAGATATATTTGTAGCAATAGCCAATGATACATTGTATGGATCAAAATGATACATTTTTATTTTATGCCAAAGATCATTAGGATATTAAGTAAAGATCATGTTCCATCAAGATATTTTGTGAATATCCTACCATAAATAAATCATTTTTTTTGCTCCCTCAGATTCCAGATTTTCAAATAGATGTATCTCAGCCAAATATTGTCCTCCTCACAAACCATGTATCCAGCTTTCAGATGATGTATGAATCTCAAAACTTCAACAAATTTAGGCTTATGACTGGTTTTGTCCGGGCTCACATACAGTATATTCCCACGTGAAACGCATTTCAAAGTGAAACAACAACTCACACCTGCCGTGTATTTTTTATTAATAATACTCGTGTGGAGTATGTTTCTGGTCTAAGGCAGTTGATCCGAGCACAATGGACTTGAACAGAACACAAGAGTCTCTCGACGTAACATTACATCTTAAAAAGGTAGCACTCCTGTCAAAAACAGTGAAGGGTGACACAGCAGCCAAAGACGGCCGTGTGTGTGTGTGTGTGTGTGTGTGGAGACCCTCCTGAAGCACAGAGACCTACCAAAACCTCTGATATCTGCTGACCCTGTAAATACTTTCTTCTCATCGCTGCTTCTGTTCACTGCGACTCGTGGCTTCCATCAGTAGAGACGTGTGCTTTGTTATCAGATTAATGTTTGTATTATACTATATAGTCTATATGTGTAGCACACATGATGTGTAAATACATGTGTTTATTAATGAATATGAATGTTATCGATCTTATCTTTATTAGGGCAATGGTGAGCGCTGATGAAACATGAGGTGTATTAATAAGATTTGCTGTATCGTGTGATATATATATATACTTTTGGAGAAGAGTTCTAGCAAATAAAGCTGTAATGATGAATTCCTCAACTGTTCTGCTGTTTTCAGTGAACAAATGACACGAGAAGCACAAAACACGGATGGGAAGGAATAATTAACATCTTTATTTAGCGGAAATGATGTTACATTATTTCATTTAGAAAAGCGTTAGTTCCAGCATTGCTGAATTGAGAATTCCAGATTTGAATTTGAACTTGATTTGAATTGAGGTTCCAAACAGGAAGCAGAATTCTAATTGGAATTTTTAACTGATACATTTATTTCTCAGTATGTATTATCCGTCAATATGTTCTATGTTTAGGATATTTCTGAAACATCAGATGATTTTTAAGTATTTTCTCAATTTCATTTTAGTGGAAGGACAATTCCCCCAATTTACTAATTTAAGAACATTTAAGAATTTTTTGTCTGTTCATAAATTACAATTATAATTATAATTCAACATCATGTTCAATGAGGACGTTTCATTTCAAAGCATACTCATGAATTAACATTTCGTATTTTATTATTCATCTTCTTGGAATGTTTTCTTGTATCAGAACCAAAGTAACTGTGTAATATGTTTGGAAAATGATCAAATGTAACAATCCCTTAACATCTGCATAACCAAGAGAATGTTTGTTTTTTTAACATTTAAAGTTTAGAACGTTCAGAGAAAATTCTGGAATGTTCATAACCTAATGGGAACGTTATAAAAACGTTCTTAGAACATATCTGTGTGACCTGGGCGGTCTGATACCGCTGGTACAACATTAAAAGATTCAGCAGATGATTTTAGTACTTCATTTTTTACTTTCATCATTCATGTATTATTCCGTGAGCTGTAAATTAATGCTACAAAAGATCTAAAAAGATTCTACTGTAAATAGATCCGGCATCATCTTGTGTTTCTGCCTGAGGAGCAGAAGAGAGCAGCTTCAGATGCAGCTGGAGTTTCTCCTCTAGTCCGTCGGGTTTCGCTCCTTCTTCTTTCCTTCCCGTTTGGGTTTCTGTGTATCTGTGGGGAGATGAACTATACATCAGTCTCTCTCTCTCTCTCTCTCTCTCTCTCTCAGACACACACACACACACACACACACACAAATCTCATGCACATCAAGCTCCTATTTCAGCCCTGAATCAGAAGTGTGTGTATATATATATATATATATTGCTTAAAGAAAATGATGCCTATTTTATGTACATTAAGATTTTTCATTGTGACATTTTAATGGCAGTCAAAGAATTTAACCCTTTATTCTCAGTGCCATTAATTCTTTAAATGTTTGAACATTTTCCTTTTTATTTTTATTTTTTATTTTTATAATTCTCATTATGATTTATTAATATATTACAGTATTTTTTATTTTAAAATAAAAATGCTAAACAATTTTAATTAGAAATATATTTATAAATGCTATTGTGATCTATCAATCTTTTACTATTCCACTGAATTATTTTTCCATAAAAAAATATTTTGCACGATAATGGGAATTTAGATTTAAAATTTAAGTTTATTAAGTATTTTAAAGCACTTAAAAAATACATTAAAATATTTTTTAAATCTTCATAATTCCATTAATATATATATATATATATATATATATATATATATATATATATATATATATATATATATATATATATATATATATATATACTGTATATACATATATATAGATAGATTTTTTTTTTTTGCATGAATTTGGATTTCCAAAAAATAATACATACATGCATCAAAAATATTTTAAATTCAACATGACTTTTTTTTTATTGCATGATAATTTAGAGGACAATGTGATAGAATCCAGATAATCACGCCGAATGATTCTATTGTTATATGAGGATATTTATAAAGATTCCTCTGCATAAATCTCATCTCAGATATGAAACGAACCTTGACTTCGTTTAATTAACATTCCTCTGAATTGAGTGAGAGCGGACGTCACCTGTTGATCAGAGTTTATCAAGTGTAAAAGTTCCCGTCCTCATCAACACCTGCCGTCTGCAGTCGTGTCTGAACTCGCCAAACAAACACGTTTGCACACAAAACAATCCAAAGTCTTCATTAAACTGTCTGATGATGATTACATGTCCAATAACGCCATCCAAGCGTTCATAGCATTAGCATATCATTAGCATAAAGATTAAACCCATTCAAATCAAACACAAAAACATCCAGAAGACCTTCAGCAGAACAACAGCTAATTATAGAATGCAACCGAAGGAAAGACGAATCACAAATGAGATCTGGAGATCAGCTGATATATACACATATATTGTGTGTCCATGTTAGTTTATGGAGAAATGCTCAGACACACACACACACACACACGTCTCATGAGCTGGACGGACCACAGCGGTTCAGTCTGTTATTAGAGTTTAATATAAACCAAATCTTTAGACACACAAACAGAAGCCCAGCCAATCAGAGGCTCTGAAAAACCTCATCCCTTCATCATGGACATCAGCGTGAGTGATGTGACGTCCCGTCCACTCCGGACTGCTGTACCATGGACAGGTGAGATGATGTGTGTGTGTTTATGTGTGTGTGTGTTTACCTCCGTTCATCCATCTGTGACAGTGGCACCCGCTCCCAAACCCCCACAATCCTCTCTGCTGCTGCTCTTATCACCTCAAACAGACCCCGGTGAAAACACCCCTCTCATCCTGTGTGTGTGTGTGTGTGTGTGTGTGTGTTTCCGGTCCACCATCAGTGGGGAATTTCTAGGGAGTTTCTAATCACTTCTCTCCTCTGTATGTTTGGCACACTGAAAAGGGCACAAATACACATTACCTGCAGATACAGTATCACACACACACACACACACACACACACACACACACACACACACACACACACACACACACACACACACACACACACACACCTGCAGTCCCTGAATAACATTTGATTAGCTCAATGTTGCTTTCATAGTTTCCATTTATACAATACCAGTCAAAAATCTGGAATAATTATGATTTTGTTATGTTTTTATCTCTTCCCCGCTCACCAAGGCTGCATTGATTTGTTTAAAAATACAGTAAAAATTTGAAATATTATTATATTGAAAAATAACAGTTTTCTATGTGAATATATTTTAAAATATATTTTATTTCTGAGATCAAAGCTGTATTTTCAGCATCATTCCTCCAGTCTTCAGTGTCACATGATCTTCAGGAATTATTTTAATATGATGATTTACTGCTCGAGAAACATTTCTGATTATTATCAATGTTTGAAACAGTTGTGCTGCTCAATATTTCTGTGTAGTTTGGGGTATGACTTAAAAAAGGAGAAATTAATCATTTTATTCAGCAAGGATGCATTAAATTGATCAAAAGTGACAGTAAAGACGTATAATGTTATAAGATTCCCTACTGTATTTCAAATAAACGCGGTTCTTTGCAACTTTCTATTCATCTGTGAATCCTGAAATATTAAATGTATCAATTTCCACAAATATATTGTGCAGTGCAACTGTTTTCAACACTGATAATAATCAGAAATGTTTCTCGAGCAGCAAATCATCGTATTATTCTGATTTCTGAAGATCATGTGACACTGGAGGAATGATGCTGAAAATACAGCTTTGATCTCAGAAATAAAATATATTTAAAAATATATTCACATAGAAAACAGTTATTTTGAATATTAATAATATTAAGCATTTTTACTGTAATGCAGCATTGGTGAATAGACTGAAAAGACTAATTTTTAATTAATTCCAAACTGGAGTTGGCATGATGTTTCTCCAGACACAAACGGGTCAGTTGTGGACATGCATTAAGAGTACAGCGCTATTTTTTAAGAAGTGTTTGGGTTCGTATAGAGCCTGGTGTTTGATGATGGATTGGGCTCTTTAAGCTCTTTCAGGGGGGCAGCAGCACTTGAGCTCAAGTCCAAATCCTGATAAATGAGATGAGCACACGAGACCCGTCTCATCCATTACAGACAAATCCATCTCCTCTACACCTCCTCATCCTCCCTCTCGCTCTCGTTCTGATCCAGACATCCACGACCCTTACTTTAACACTGCTTCATAACATTCACAGCTACACTGAGGTTAAGAAAAGCTGCTCTTGACCCCGAATGTCAACTGGTTTGCTGTCCACTTCATCCAAACACAATCATATCGCCACTTAATTAAACCCAATTTAATAAATGCAGATGCTGCTGTCTGTTTGTGTGTTTTGTTTCGCGGTGGAAAATTAAATCTGCGACCTTCAGATTGAAAAACGAGGGTCTTGGTAGATTAAGACGAATTTCTTCTGATTAGCCTGAATTTTTGCCAGCATTTGCATTTATTCATTTAGCAGATGCTTTTATCCAAAGTGACTTACAAATGAGGAATATTACAGAACGAGGGATTCATCAGCGGGAGAAATACTGCAGTGCCATGAATCTCAGTGCATTCACTTCATAATGAAGCACAGACGACAACAGCCACACGAGCAGCTGTCTGTGGCCTTTAACACAGATGCACTCTCAAACCGTCACATTTATTAAACTTTAATAGAGTCTTTAGAAACGTCTTGAGCGCGAGACAGAGAGAAAGACCTTATTGATCAATATTTCAGCGTAACCTTACGATCTCACTGTCCTGTGGTTCAAAATGCAGACCTGAAACATAATATGAGATCAGTCTGGAGTAAACCATAATGTCAAACATTAGCATAATGCATTTGGATTTTTTTATTCTTTTTAGGGCAAGACATTACTGGAAAAAAGTTATTTTGTCATGCACTGGTCTATTTTTGGGCTGCTTTGCTTTTATAACATGTCTTATTTCAAACATCCAAACGTCCAAAGACACCTTTAAGTGTTTATTTTATTCAGATTTACCAGTTTGAGTTTCATTCCTGTCTATCTTCTGTTTGTTCATAAATAATTCGCCTGATTTTATGCAACATGTTATTCCTAAAAACATGGAGAAAATTAATTTTCCCTGGTTTGTTGACAATATTTTCTGATTCATGCACTGATTAAAAAAATAATAATCTAAAATCTGTTCTGGAAATGTATGCAAATTAGTGCATATTTAATTAGATAATGCCTTGTTTGTATATTTCAACATAACAATGCAGGAAACTTATGTAATACATAACAATTGTCATAATGTACTGTGATTAAGGGAAGCATGCTATTTATCACATGATTTTTACCCTATTCGCCATAATGCAAAAAATTTTGTAGCACTCCAAACAAATCAGTTGATAATGCTTTTGTATTCGTTCAAGTTTAGCACATTGCATGCTCAATATGTTTCTGTGTGTATATGTGTGTGTTCCTGTACCTTGTATTTTGGGCTTGCCGCAGGGTTTGGTGGCGCTGACAGTGTTCGGGCAGCTAGCGTCCATCAGCGCTCGCTTTAGCACACCGCTGCGCTTCTTCATTCCTGTGATCGAGTCACACTCTCCCCACGCTTCAAAATCATACTTACACTCACCTGCAAGAGACAAAAACCCACAGCTTGATTTTCACGAGTTTAAATGCAACAAAACTGTGCAAAAAATACAGTGCAAATGCAAAAGCAAAACAAGCATGCATGCATAAACACGAAATCCAGATTTACTGTCTCAATACATCTTCCTGGTGTTATTCATCTTCTTCCTGGTAAGGATTCATCAGTGCATGTTATTCTGAAAAAATAAATGTTTGTCTTCATAATCTTGAACAAGTTTTCAGCTGCCGTCTCCCATCACTTTTCAACCATCTGTCATACGGAGAAACTTTTCACCATGCAATAACTCCCAAAGTTTAAAACCACATTTTTTTCATGTTGAATATCCTGTTTCACTTGGAACTACATCAGATTATGGAAGTAAAACGGGTTGCGGTCTACACAAGGGAAAAGAAAACACAACCCAGACTACATTAAATACAGGTTCACTTACAGTGAGGTTTGTGCCGGGCACAGTTTGTTCATTTTGTGAGGTGAATTATTGGCTGCCGAGAGCATGAGACCATCGAAATGCAATTTTACACAATAAACAATTTAGGTACTGTGTTGGGTTGGCACTTGACGGTTAATGTAAAATCGGGATCCTGAAGCAAAACCAATTGCAAGCCCTGATCTATGCTCTCGGTCCTTTATCTCTCGTCTCATTTCATCTTTCATTCTTTCTGGCAACGCGTTGGAGCGAATGGATGGGGGTCAAACTGCTTCAATCAAGCACAAAATTGTCTCTAATGACATATTTAAAGGCAGGGAGAATGTAATTACATGCAGCAGCCCTCCGGCTGAATGGCCGCTGTCCTGAACAGAGACCCTCAAAAATGTGAAATAGAGCCCTTATAATTCAAAAGGAAAGATTCTGCTCCAGACGTCAACGTTTCGATGCTAAACTGCACTGACACGGCTGCTGAGCTACACAGAAATACACAGAGGATTCATCACTCAACGTTTAGTGTGATCATGTTTTATTAAGTCAGTGATTTCTGATGTTCTTTTAGAGCGAGACGCTCTTCCCAAAGAGAGACTTCCTTGAGAAAACACCCTACAGTTTCAGTGTTTGTTGATAGTTTATGTGCATACCTACAAATCCACAGGGAAGGTGGCATATGCTCTCTCTCTCTCTCTCTCTCTCTCTCTCTCTTACACACACACACACACAGAGGGATATATTCTGCCAGCTTGTTTCTGGCTCTCACTGCAGTCATGTCATTTCTGAGGACAGAATTCTGTGAGAATTTCCATCTTGTTACTCCACAGTGCTGGCTTATTTACCCTCAGCCTTGTGTGTGTGTGTTTGTGTGTGTGTGTGTGTGTGTGTAACCTGTGTTTGTGTGGCTTCTCACCTCCAAACTGCTTTTTCCAGTTGCAGGGGATTTTGCATCGTTGGGTTTTGATGGTCTGTTTACAGTCAGTGCCGGTGCGTGTGCCCTCTCTGGTGCCCAGGCCGCAGTCACCCTCATTAGCCACACACACGCTCCACTGCCACTCGCCACAGTCCGATTTACGTTCTTTCTTACCTGTCAGAGTGAGAGCACACACACTTTCATTTTGCACCTTACAATTGTATGTATGAGAGCAAGAGACAGCGCGTGGGTTGATACAGAGCACTGTGTGTGCGGAAATATAGAGCACTGTGGGATAATATAGAGGAGTGTGGGGAAATATAGAATACTGAGAGGTAATTCATAGCCGTATGGGGCATTACAGAACAGTGTGGTTGATAAAGAGTAGCATGGGTAGTCTATCGTAATATAGAATGGTGTGGACAACAGAGCAGCATGCCATAATATATAGCAGTATGGTGTAATAAAGAGCGGTGTTTGTGAGATAAAGCAACATAAGATAATATAGAGCGGCATGGGTGATATAGAGCAGCATGGGGTGATATAGAGCAGCATGGGTGATATAGAGCATGGAGTAATACAGAGCAGCATGGAGTAATACAGAAAGGTGACGGTGATACAGACCAGCATGGGTGATATAGAACAGTATGGTGTAATATAGAGCTGCTTGAGTGAAATAGAGCCATATGGGGTAATATGGAGAGGCATGGGTGATGTAAAGCAGCATGGAGTAAAACAGAGTGCCATGGGTGATATAAAGCACCTTGGAGTAATACAGAGCGGCATGGGTGATTTAGAACAGCATGGAGTAATACAGAGCGGCATGGGTGATATAGAGCAACATGGACTCATACAGAGCAGCATGGGTCATATAGAGCAACATGGAGTCATACAGAGTGGCATGGGTTATAAAGAGCACCTTGGAGTAATACAGAGCGGCATGGGTGATATAGAGCAACATGGAGTCATACAGAGCGGCATGGGTGATATAGAGCACCTTGGAGTAATACAGAGCGGCATGGGTGATATAGAGCAACATGGAGTCATACAGAACGGCATGGGTGATTTAGAACATCATGGAGTAATACAGAGCAGCATGGGTGATGTAGAGCAGCATGGAGTAATACAGAGCGGCATGGGTGACAGAGCAGCATGGAGTAATACAGAGCGGCATGGGTGATATAGAGCAGCATGGAGTAATACAGAGCGGCGTGGGTGATATAGAGCAGCATGGAGTAATACAGAGCGGCATGGGTGATATAGAGCAGCATGGAGTAATACAGAGCAGTGTGGGTGATATAGAGCAGCATGGAGTAATACAGAGCGGCATGGGTGATATAGAACAGCATGGAGTAATACAGAGCGGCGTGGGAGATATAGAGCAGCATGGAGTAATACAGAGCAGCATGGGTGATGTAGAGCAGCATGGAGTAATACAGAGCGGCATGGGTGACAGAGCAGCATGGAGTAATACAGAGCGGCATGGGTGATATAGAGCAGCATGGAGTAATACAGAGCGGCGTGGGTGATATAGAGCAGCATGGAGTAATACAGAGCAGCATGGGTGATGTAGAGCAGCATGGAGTAATACAGAGCGGCATGGGTGATATAGAGCAGCATGGAGTAATACAGAGCGGCATGGGTGATATAGAGCAGCATGGAGTAATACAGAGCGGCATGGGTGATATAGAGCAACATGGAGTAATACAGAGCGCCATGGGTGATATAGAGCAGCATGGAGTAATACAGAGCGGCATGGGTGATATAGAGCAACATGGAGTAATACAGAGCGGCATGGGTGATATAGAGCAGCATGGAGTAATACAGAGCGGCGTGGGTGATATAGAGCAGCATGGAGTAATACAGAGCGGCATGGGTGATATAGAGCAACATGGAGTAATACAGAGCGGCATGGGTGATATAGAGCAACATGGAGTAATACAGAGCGGCATGGGTGATATAGAGCAGCATGGAGTAATACAGAGCGGCGTGGGTGATATAGAGCAGCATGGAGTAATACAGAGCAGCATGGGTGATGTAGAGCAGCATGGAGTAATACAGAGCGGCATGGGTGATATAGAGCAGCATGGAGTAATACAGAGCGGCATGGGTGATATAGAGCAGCATGGAGTAATACAGAGCGGCATGGGTGACAGAGCACCTTAGAGTAATACAGAGCGCCATGGGTGATATAGATCAACATGGGTGATATGATATAGGGCAGTACAGAGTAATACATGGCAGTAATACAGTTAGAATAGAAGAGAAAGAGCAGTGTGGAAAATTATAGTTTAGAGGGTAATATAAAGCACAGGGGGATAATATACTGTAGAGTAGCAAGGGGAAATTTAGATCAATCTGGGGTGATAAGGAGAAATATAGAGTAATTTGTGGTGATATTATTGGTGGATAATTTAGTGCATTGAGAGGTAATATAGAGCAATGTGGGATGATAGCGTAATATATAGTAGCATATGGGGTACTTTAGAACAGCATAGGATAATACAGACATGTATGGGGTTATATATACATCATTGTATGGTAAAATATAGCAATATGTGGGAAATACAGAGCAGTAAGAGTGATACAAAAAAGAAAATGTTCTGTTACCTTGTTTCTCTGTTTTTCCACCATCTGCCAGCGTCATTGTGACAGTCAGGAGGGCTAGTAAAGCCACACACACCCACTGCTGCTGCATGCTGGGAAAAAATAAATGCACTTTAAGTATATGGCTCACAATACAACAAAACAAACAGCGTGCAGATATCGACCTATAAAATGCTTCATCAACATACATGCAGAGGCTATCTTTCTTTCTCTTTCTTTCAGGCATTCTCTCTCTGTCTTTCAGTAAGAAAAGTAAAGGTGGATTGAATAATTAGAAAGCAATTTTATCCCAAACGCTCGGCTGCACTTCAGTTACAGTAGCAGTGCAGCCCATCGGCGACATCACCTCCATTTCAATTACTTATGAGCCTCCCTCTCTCCTTTTCTCTTCCTATTTCTGGTTGGCTGGTTTCCTGCTGTGCCCATAAGCATTGGTTTGCCAGACTTTTTTCCTAGTTCTGCCTCATGTTAAAGACGCTCAGCCATTTTCTCTCATGGGGTGAATCTCACGAAAACTGTAAATTACATCTCCAAGTCAAATTTAAATAGAATAAAGCCTATATTTAGAAAGATGTATTATTTTCAAGACAGTTAAGCACATTTCCTTCAATTTTCCATAATCCAACATCATTGCTGTGATGTGGGGGGAAAAAAAGCGTGAAAAGAAACGCATTTATATCTGTTGCACCGCTTTTTATTCATGCAGATTTGAATTAAAACATTAATGCATTACAGTAATGCGAATGTAATAGAATTATGGGAATGATAAAAGACACCATATGCACAAGTAAAACACCCAGATGTATTACAGTAACAAGCATTTTGGGACAGAATGTGCTAAATTGTCATGAAAATAAGATCACAATTAAAAAAGAAAGAGAGCCGGTGATGCTTCTGAGAGATTCGTCCCATCATTTCTGTCTCTATCCGTGCTAATCAGGCTGGACGTCTCTCTGCCGGGTCGGAGTGAGCAGCAGGCGCTCGCACACACCTGAGCTGTTCCACTTGAGTCAGACTGTGAAATCATCAGCACCACATAATAACCGTGATTTCAGTCAGATGGGCAAAAACCTGCCAATCAAAGACTCATGAGTCATGACATATAAAGTGATTCGGATCGTTAAAACATAATCTGCCCTCCAAGCCCTGATTAGCAACACTGCTAGTGAATGTGTGATAGGGGATGAGAGAGAGGATTAGCCTGGAGTGATGTGACAGGATCAGACAGCAGGGTGAGGTGCTCAGTTCAATTCCCCAATAGCAATTGAACAAGATGCAGACGAACAGTTGAACAACTGCACACAAGGTGCACAACTCTAATTTGCATGTTAACTTAACTTATTAGAATTCAAATGGAAGGAGTTTAACAAAACCACTTTAAAAAAAATAAATAAATAATGCATTTCTATAATCTTTTATATCATGGCTCACCTGTAAGAATGTTGTCACAGACATATGTGCACATCAATGCTTGACATTTTCTGCTATGAAATTCCTGATATTATAGTTAGGCTATATAACATAAAAGTAATGTAAGATAAATGTAAAAAAAAATAAATAAAAAAAAAAAAACAAACAAGAAAACTATACTATTTATATATATATATATATATATACAATACAGACCAAAAGTTTGGAAACATTACTATTTTTAATGTTTTTGAAAGAAGTTTCTTCTGCTCATCAAGCCTGCATTTATTTGATCAAAAATACAGAAAAAACTGTAATATTGTGAAATATTATTACAACTTAAAATAATAATTTTCTATTTGAATATACTTAATAAAAATGTATTCCTGTGATGCAAAGCTGAATTTTCAGCATCATTCCTCCAGCTTCAGTGTCACATGTAACATCAGTCGATCACATGATCATTTAGAAATCATTCTAATATTCTGATTTATTATGAGTGTTGGACACAGTTCTGCCGTCTAATATATTTGATCAATAAAAGGTTAAAAAGAACTGCATTTATTCAAAATAAAAAAATATGTAATAATATTCTAATTATATTTATTTTCTTTATTATCACTTTTTATCAATTTAACACATCCTTGCTGAATAAAAGTATTGATTTTATTTAAAAAGAAGAAAGAAAGAAAAATTACTGACCCCAAATTACTGACCAGTAGTGTATATTGTTATTACAAAATATGTATGTTTTAAAAACATAACTTCTTTTTTTTTTCATCAAAGTATCCTAAAAAAGTATCAGATGTTCTGAAACAATATTAAGCAGCAGAACTGTTTCCAACTTTGATAATGAATCATCATATTAGAATGATTTCTAAAGGATCATGTGATAATGATCCTAAAAATTCAGCTTTGCATCACAGAAATAAATGATAATTTAAAGTATAATACATTTAAAAACAATTATTATAAATTGTAATAATATATCACAATATTACAGTTTTTTCTGTATTTTTGATCAAATAAATGCAGGCTTGATGAGCAGAAGAAACTTCTTTCAAAAACATTAAAAATAGTAATGTTTCCAAACTTTTGGTCTGTACTGTATATATAGGATTGCTAAGGTGTTCTAATAATAATAATAATAATAACCTAATAATCTGTTTTTGGCCTTTTGTATTGTTGTGATGGACTAACTGCATTCCTCTTTATCGTGACTCTTTAATCCCTTCATTAAATTCATCTTCCAGTCGTTCTGATTTAATTTCAGCTCATGTATTGACTCGATGTGAATTTTTCCCAATCCTACCAGTCAGATATCATGAATATCTACACATTTAACCTCCACAGACCCTAAAGGAAGTCCACTAGTGTCACAAGACAAATGACTTGTGCTTTCTTACAAACCCCTACAGAATGAAGCCCTGAGGGGGGTCGGCCGTTTGTGTGTGTGTGTGTATGTGTGTGTGTGTGTGTGCACTGAGGTAAAGCGGCTATCCCGCTCTAACACTCCATTAGCTCATTGATCAGTGTAAAAGCAGGAGAGAGAGAGTGACAACGTGATCCATCAGAGTGAAACACACACACACACACACACACAGAAGAACACTGTACTCATCATTCGCTATTGACAGATTTCTGTAAGCCTGGTGCATTGGCTCTTAAAGGGACAGTACACCATTCTCAGCTACTCACCTTCATGTCACATGAATCCTGGGATTTTCTTCTGTGGAACATAAGAGCTCTTTTTTCTCATAGAATGAAAGTGAAAGACAGTCAGCTAAAAAGAGCCTGTTTCCTCACATAAAGCTGTCAATTACAGTGTAAATCTCACAGATGCTCCTCTGAAACCTCTCATGTTTTCATATGCGCTGTGATTGACAGGGTTTTATCCACGCTGAGTCTGGCTTTGAGAGGAAACGCTTGATCCAAGCTTGATCCAGCTACTCTGACTCTTTGTTGAATTCTGGGGGTTTGTTTTTAGTGTTCGGGGGGCGGAGCTTATCAGAACCTGTTAGAATGCAGCAAACAGGAAGCTGAGCAAAAAAAAAGCGGATAAACGATGAACCTAGAGATCTTGAGAGGAATAAGAATAAGAAAAGTAACATTAATAGAATGTTCGTTCAGCGTTATCTGCTACATTCATTTTTAAATGTTTCAGAACATCCAGAGAACATTCAAATGTAACAAATGTTTGCAAAATCATAGAATGATACATTGCCTTGGGTTTATAAAAAACAGAACACGTTTTTACACGTTCTGTTGATACGTGAGCTAAAAGGAAAAAAACACACAGTTTCCCCGCTGGTAATTACCACATAGCGGCGTTCATATGCGCTCATCTCATGAAAAAATCATCGCGACATGACTTGAAGGTGGCGAATGCTAGAACGAGGAGAAAATGTGAATTGTTAACAGTGTCTCTACACTGAAAAACTTGTGTTTACCGAGATCTTTCTGCTGTTAACACACCAAACTGTCAGCTACAGGTCAGCTCTTAGAGAACAAGACATCTGACAGCACTCGTGATGTGAGTTTCTGCTGGCATCAGCTGCTTTATTAAGTGACATTTATAGTGAAAGAATCAGAGACAGATTTACTGTTTATGGGCCCAAATTCAGTTTGATGTGAATCTATAAAACAGTAGACATCGCTGACTGACAGACAGTGAGAGAGACATGAAGCTGCTTTGATTAAACCAGATCATTGAGTGGATTATTTAAGCATGCATTCCTGTTTCTTTCAATGCATTAAAATGCACACATTTCTTATTTACATGTAATGCAAAGATTCTTTTTTGTATATATTTGTAACTTTTTAAATATGCATTTTTTCTTTCTGTATTTTTATATCGGTATGGTACATAATTACACAATATAAATCGATGTGATAAACTATTTAGAGTCAATTATATGTAAATGAATGGACTACGATCACAGTCTGGTAGCACACATGATTTGAGGAATTATTTGAGGAACACTTTAACCCCTTCCAGTGTCTTCATATGAAGCGAGTACTAATAACTCCTGTAGGTCAGAGCGTCAGCGAGACGTCTGATCTCAGTAAACACAAGTCAAACAATCAGATTCACGAGAGAGAAACCCTGTGCAGAGCAGCACTAAGCCTGCAGACTCACACACACACACACACACACACACACAGACGGATGGATAAAGCCGCCGGGTCTCCGATAAACCTGCCAGGCACCTGTAATCCCAAATCACTTTCACACACACACACACACAGCTCATAGCCGGCAAAACCCTCTCAAATGGAAAATAGATGGGATGTGTGTTGCAAATCGACTTTTTGACATTCGTGTCTTTCCATGAATTTCACTCCAGAGAAAAGTTCAGCCCGAGGGACGGAGTATTAGCTCACACACACACACACACACACACCAAAAACATCTTTCAGGACATGTCAGGAAGCACAACGCCACCAAAGATGAGCCGCCTCGCCTCACTCGACCCCAAACAACACACTGTCTGCTCTATGCACTATATACTACTGCACAACAGTCGTGGATGCTTTTGAAAGAAGTTTCTTCTGCTCAGCAAGGCTGCAAAAATACAGTAAAAACAGTAAAATTATGAAATATTTTTCCAGTTTAAATTAGCTGTTTTCCATATGAATATATGTTGAAATGTTATTTATTGCTGTGTATTTTCAGCATCATTCCTCCAGTGTTCAGTGTCACGTGATCTTCAGAAATCATTTTATCAGTGTTGAAAACAGCTGTGATGCGTCATATTTTTGTTAAAATCATTTTTCAGGATTCTTTGATGAATAGAAAGTTCAAAAGAGCAGCATTTATTTGAAATGGAATAATGTGTAACATTTTAAATGTCTTTACTATTATACATTACATTTCTCTCTCTCTCTTTCTTTTTTTTATATTACTGAACACAAACATTTGAATGGTATCATATTATAGTTTCCACAAATATATTGTGCAGCACAACTGTGTTCAACACTGATAATAATCAGAAATGTTTCTTGAGCAGTAAATCATCATATTATTCTGATTTCTGAAGATCATGTGACACTGAAGACTGGAGGAATGATGCTGAAAATACAGCTTTGATCACAGAAATAAATTACACTTTAACACAGATTCACATAGAAAACAGCTAATTGAAATTGTTTAAATATTTCACATTATTAAAAATTTTCTTGATTTTTTAAAAATAATTATTATTTATTTTTTTAAGAAAAATAACCTTAAAACATAAAAAAGTAGTAGGAAGTAACAAATATGTATTGTGGCATGATGCAAATTCTTCATTTAGAATATTTAAAACCAACAGGAATTATTCAGGGATGCGCTTCTGTTTTGACATCTATTTAAATAACTAATGTCCCACAGCAGGATTATTGAGACGTTACGTGTTGGATTGTCTTGTGAGTGTTTCTGGGGCTGATGACTGATGGTGCATCTGAAAGCAGGTGCGTGAACAAAGCAATTACATCCTAAACAGAGCAGCGGCTCCATCATTAACACCTCCACCCACATCCCTCACCTCCTCATCTTTAAAACACGGCCTGCGTTCAGGGCTACTGAAAGATTTATTTTGGTGATGTAAAATGATTCATCCCCGTCCCCACGGTGTTGATCAGTGAACAGAGAACAGAGAGAGAAGTATTCACACCTGTACTCCAGAACACCTGGCTTTATCCAGATACACTTCACGCGTCTGAAATCACTACACAGTTGTTCACTAATTCACTACACAATATTTGGCAAATTTTGAAAATATTTTTTATTTCATTTTTAATTTTCATTTTATTTTCAGCTTGAAGTATTCATTATTTTGTCATTTTTATATATATTTTATATATATATATATATATATATATATATATATATATATATATATATATATATATATATATATATATATATATATATATATATATATTAATAAAAAAATATCAGTTAATTTTTTTATTTTATTTTAAGTACTTAATTTTTTTATGATTTTAGTTTCAGGTTAAGTTAACAATCATTACACAATAAATGATTTTACATAACCACTGAGTCTCAAATTACAGATAAAAATTATTACAAATTGAAACTGACAGTTTATGATAAATTGGATTTTAAACTTGGATCAATTTTAAAGATGTTGAGTCATATACTAATTAAAAACAAAATAAAAAAATGTTTTTGTATTGCTAAATTTGTAAAATTTGTGAAAGTTTTTGTCATGAATTGTTTTTTTTATATATCATTTTTGATTATTTTATTTTAAAGTTAAACAAAATGAAAATGACATTTGACACGGGCGCAGTAAGTCCCCAAAGGAAGCAGAAACAGTAGCCTGTTCATTTTTATATTATCATAAAAATTAAATATTATATTTTATATCCTTAGCAATGCTGAAGGACCGGATTTTATCACTCTCAGAAAAAAAGGTACAAAAGCTATCACTGGGGTGAAATCTTTTCAAAAAGCACACCTTTTAACCTAAAGAGTCCACATTGGTAACTTAAAGGTACAAATTAGTACCTAAACTGTACATATTAATACCTAAAAGGTACAAAAGTGTGCCTTTCGAAAAGGTACCGCCCCAGAGCTTTTGTACCTTTTTGTTCTGAGAGTGTAGGAGTAAACGCAGGGTGTCTCAGAGAGTTTCCTCAAATCAAGCAGAAACATTCATCACAAACCCACAATCTACAAACAAACAAAGAGCCAAAGAAATGCAATTCCTGAAATTCAGAGGAATGCATCTCTTATTAGAGTTTATTGAGCTTGTCAGGGTTTCTCTCTAGCCCACACACACACACACACACACACACACACACACACACACACACACCTCCAGACGAAAGAGCTCAGCTCACAGTATTCTTTATGTTTGATTGCACTCAAGAAGAGTTTTTCTCAGCGGCCTCCGTATAGTTTTATTTAGCTCAATTAGAAATTCAACAATCTCCAAGTATACAGTACTAACACACACACACACACACACACAAACACACACACACACACACACACACCTGATAAACATGTATGGCAATAAACTTACATCTGTTTATTGTAATAACAAAAAAATATCTGGTATGTGCTCAAAACATGGTATTAATGTGGTATATATATATATAAATGCACACTTATATCTAATGTATATATTAGATAGTCTCTATATATTCTTAATCGTGTATACTGCTTCTTTCTACTATATTTTTTAAAGTTTGCATTGATTATATCACTATCTCATACTGTGATGTTGCTTTAAATCCATCTCAACTGTAACACATTATAAATGAAGGGTGACTTTACACTGTGGACCGAGGATGAATGTGACAAATAAAAGAAAGTTTAACCTTGATCAATCATTGTATGTGTCAAAGACGTGAGATTCAACAGATGCATGTTCAAACTCTGCTGAAGAAAACCAGAATTGGTTATAATGGGAACTATACTGGTCCCAGTGGGTCTCTACTGGTAATATCTTGCTTTCTCTTGGTGGCCAAGTTAAAACCATTAAATCCTGGTGAAATATCAGACACTACTGGACAGGGTTGCCAGGTCTGTGGAACAAAACCAGCCCAAAAGGCAAATTAAAAAAGGCCCAACACAAGCACAAATACCTTATCTACATATTACTGTAAAACCCAACACATGCCACTCACATAATCCCAAAAAACTCATAATCCTGCAGTTTTATCATTGGTGGAACATAAAATATTACTACTCATGCAAACGGTCAAATCTTTAACCTGCAGGAAAAAAAATTTACGATTTTATAAGTATCCCAATTCTGCATTAAAAGCGCAAACTTGTCATCAATGAATTACTGTAACTGAATTACTTTTAAAGGATCACTCTGAATTTTACTTTCAGTTGGTTCTGATGTAATTGCATTACATATTTTAAAGATGAATAGATTAGTCGATAGAACAATTAGTGGATTTAACATTAAATGTAAATCTGTTTTTAAGGTAAACATCTGAGTTCAAGAATAATTCATGCACACATATATTATGCATTTGAAGAGCATTTTATGCTTGTATTGTTGAACTAGTTAGAAAGTAATAAGGAATGCAAAACTGGAAAACATTACTTAAATCTACTTTTAATAATTAGGAGCAGTAAGTCTTCATTATTTTTGAAAAAAAAATAATATGTATTTATCTAGTTTAATCTTATTTTTTTTATCTGTTTCTATTATTTATTTCAACATTTACACAATTTCTATCTCTACATATAGTGATTCTTTTAAAGAATGTTTTTTTTTTCCTTTTTTTTTTAGCATGCTTTTTGTAATTCCATTGTTTTGTCTTAACTTTTACTGACGCCCTTCCAAATGTCTATTCTTGTGTTTTTTTTAATGTTAACTCCCCCAACACTGGATGATGGTTAGGAGCATTAAAGTTTGTAATGATATTTGTCATGATGGCTTTCTCTCGGCTGGTTTTATGTTGTTTGGGATGCTGGACTTTCACAGTCAGCCGAATATTAACGGAGGAGTTGTGTTATTTTTGGTCAGCACTTGGAGGGTGTGAAGTAGAAGAAAGCAAGTGACATTAAGGGAGAGAAGGAGTGGGTGTGCTTTTTAAAGTAAAGCGCGCTCTGTGAACACACACACACACACACACACGCGGTGAGGCCGAGGTCGCTGCTCTTATCCCACAGCAGCTTCTTCTAACTCCATCTGCTCTCAGAAGTCAGAAACAGAGAGAGACCGAGATCTCCTGCTTCATTTACAGACCTGCGCTTGTTCGTGAACGGCTACAGTTGAGTTTGTAGGTGGACTCGCCCTCATTAAACTTTCCAAAAGCCCTCGTCTTCCTCGCCGTCTGTTTGTGAAGACGCCAGCCAACACAGCTCCACTTTAATCCCACGAGAGGATGAGATCTTATAATCGCTCAGATTAGCCACACCAGCCGTCGAGCGCCTTTTAAAATCAAGTTAAATGCACCGTGACGTCAAGAGCCAGAAATGAAGAGTTTGGCATCATTTACTCGCTCTGTGGAGCCTGGTGTGTGTTTGTGTGGGAGAGTATTGTAATACAATGAGAGCTCTGCATTAGAGGAGTCTATATGTGTCATTAAAAGCCATTATTCACTAGAAATATCCACTAATGCTTTGGTTCTTTAATCTCGGGTGACTTCAGAAGGCTTGGAATATACAGTAGTTAGAACAAGGGTTTCAGTCTTTTAGATGCCATGGACCCCCGAATATGATTCGCTTCATGCAAGTGACCCCTATCTAAAAATGTAGAAGGGATCTATTGTAATCTATTCAAAGATCCAATTTAAACTGTGAAAATTGGTTACTTTGTAATTAGTAATTTTGTGTAAAATGTTATTTGGAAAATTTTTAGTGTTTGTAATATTTTTTTGTACTGAGTGAAGTACTGTAGCATTATTTATTTAAATCCATTGTTATTTGTTTATATATTTTAGATATTATCTAATGTTTATTTATTTGTATGAATCTGTTTTTATTATTTATTTTGATCACATTTTCATTGTTTTTTGTTTTCAATTTAATTCATTAGTAATTATTTATTTGAAACTTTTCTAACATGTATCCATTTATTTTAATAATGTTTAAAATAGTGTGTATCAATTATATTTTTGTATTTATATATTTGTATATTTATTTATTTATTGTTTAATGTTATATTTCATTTTCGTTTTTGTTTAACTTTTTATAATTCATTTATCTGTACTTTTTTTTTTTTTTTTTTTTTTACAGTTTTTCTATACTTTTTTTTTTTTCATGGATCTACTTGCAAATAACCCCAATTTGATTATTTTTTTCTAACACTTACTTATTTATTTTAATAAAATTATTTTTCATTATTTCCATGAGCTAAAATGCTAAAATACGAGTTATATGGACTATTTTTATTCTAATTTAATTGTCCTTTTTGTATCTTGAAGCTCAGATCCAGCTCCAAATGTCCTCTGTGTCCACTGCAGACTCAGATGATGACAGACACATGGCTGACCTCTTCTTTCAGACACAAACCATCAATCATAATTATTTACGTGCTCCAGGTATTGATGATGCAAAAGCCCATCAAATCAACACACAAACTGATTGGGTATAATCCATAATTTCCCCAGAGCTCACGTCCCGGCTTCTTTAATTGGGTGTCAGCCGCGATGACTCGAAGTCCTCGGAGAAGTTTTTGTGAAAAGACAGAGACAATAAAAATAACTGTGGGCTGCACATTAAAGCAGAGTGTCTATTATTATCTGTGTTCACTACAGAAGCTCTTAAGGTGAGATGTGCATGACGTGAGCGTGAGTCAACCGGGACACAACACCCCATTAAACACTTATTCTGGCCCACTGCGTCGCCCTATTAGCCCTGAGATTACACACACTCTGTCCACCCCCCATACACACACACACACACACACACACACTGTCAGCTACTTTCAGGAAACTCAATGTTTCTCCACCTACACACTCTTAAAAATACAGATCTTTATTAGAATCAATGGAGCCATTAAGAGCCTTCAACATCAGTTCACAATATTGGAAAAAGGTTCTTTAGATTATTAAAACGTTCTTCACACTAAGACAAAACGGTTCTTTTGACAACTGATCACTGAAAGATTCCTCGGGGGAACCGAACGTGGTTCTTCTGTGGCATTGCTAAAAAAAAATGTTTTGATGCTTGGTTTTTAAAATGTTTCCTCTTTTTTTGGAGTTTTTATGCTGACATCCTTTGTACCTTATTCAAGCCCCGCCCCTTCACATGTAACGCCCACTTTTCATGATCCAGTCAGTCATTGGTGGAAAAAAGGCTCTACTCTTTTATTGATCACTGAACATCCTGCTTTCTTCAGAAGTTTATCCGATGGAATCGGAGGAAAACACACCAGTTTCACAGAATGTGGTTTACCACAAACCAACAAGATGATATAACAAAACAAGGTTTTTAATAAAAGCTGAGCTGCTCTTCTGTGGCACTCCAGCATCACCAAAAGAATCAGGTTTCTGAAACACTCCCTCGTCTGTCATTGGTCAGATAAAGAATTAGCCCCGCCCACAACCACATCACTGTTAGAAATAATGTTTCTTCCGGCTTGTGCTACAAAAATACATCACCACCAATATTAATTTAATTTCAGATATATTTTTGTAATAATTTATATTCTGTTTTCATTCGGATTTTAAAGTCAACATTTTAAAGTTTTTGTAATTTTTATTAGTTTTTGTTTATTTTTTAATTATGTCTACCTACGTTTTATTAACTTTCTTTAGTTTTACAACTCAGAAATTGCCAGTAAAATTCATAAATAAATTACAGAGAAATATTCTGTAGTTTATATATAATATTATATATCTATAATATTTTATTTCAGTAAAATAATAATAATTTTAAAGGTTTTTATGGTTTTATTTGACTACTGGTGCTCATAGACCAGTATGTAATAATGTTTCTAGCCTTTCTCTTTGGGCTGATTTCCTCCTGGTTTCTGTTTTTAACAGACCTAATGTGTGTTCATTAACAGTCACTCAATCTGTCAATCACTCCACTTACTTCACGGCTTCTTTTCTTTCCATCTCGGGGGACTTCACACCGAGAGACAATCATCTCACTTCATTAGACAAACACAAACAAGCCAGCGCTCCCACAGGGAGAGAGAGAGAGAGAGAGGGAGAGAGAGAGAGACACAGAGAGAGAGAGAGAGAGAGAGAGCTCTGATCTGATCGTGTGCAGGAGATCAATAATCAGATCCCAGTCATCTCAGATCAACAACCCAATGAGCCTGAGGATGATTGCATTTTATTTCCACCACCAGGAGCCATAACTAGAAAATCTATAATTATCGATGTTGGAAACGTAATCACTTTTGTGTTGGAGTTTTTAAAAGAAATTAATACTTTTATTAAAAACATTTATAATGTTACAAACGATTTCTGCTTTAAATAAATGCTGTTCTTTTGACGTTTCTATTCATCAAAGAATCCTGAAAAACATCGTCTTCATAATTCCAGCTTTACATCAGAGGAATAAATTATAGTTTAACGTGTATTCAGATAGGAAATAGTTATTTTAAATTATAATATTATTATAATAATATATATGTATTTTTGATTAAATAAATCAGCCTCTGTGAGCATAAGAGACCTCTTTCAAAAACATTTAAAATCTTATTGAAATATGCTTTCCATAAATTCAGCTTTGCATCACAGGAATAAATCACATTTACATTTAGTCATTTAGCAGACGCTTTTATCCAAAGCTTCTTACAAACGAGGACAACAGAAGCAATCACATCTAAAAAAAGAGCAATGTTATGTAAGTGTGACTCGGTTATCCTAACGCAGTACACATCGACAGTACACACACACACACACACACACACACACACACATATATATATATATATATAGAAAAAAACAAGTAGATAGCATAGAAAAATAGAAAGCTAGTGTGTTTCTTTACATTTATATTACATTTAAAATTAAGTAAAATTACATTTGAAAATACAATAAAATATAAATAGAAATAGATTTTTTTTTAAACGGATCAGAAGTGACATGCATAGGCATTTATATTATAAAATATATTTCAATTACAAATAAACGTTGTTCTTTGTATTCAGTATACTCTAAAATAAAGTTATCCAATTTCCACAAAAATCCTGAGCAGCACAACTGTGTTCAACATTGATAATAATCAGAAATGTTTCTTGAAAATAATCATATTATTGTGATTTCTGAAGATCACGTGACACTGAAGACTGGAGGAATGATGCTGAAAATACAGCGGAGCATCACAGAAATAAATTACAGTTTAACACAGATTCTTACAGTAAAGAGCTTTTTCAAATTATAATAATTTAACACAATTTTACTGTATCTTGGATCAAATAAATCAGACTTGGTGAGTTCTTTCAGAAACAATAAATCATACCACACTTCAGCAGTGCATCGTCCAAACTAAGAATAAAACTTGTGTAACCAGAGACCACTGTTTGTTTCATAACGCCATCAGTTACATCATCATCACCATCATCACCATCATCATCATCACCATCATCATCACCATCATCAATCAAGTCAATGTAATCATGTGTCAGTTCAGAGAGAGGTCTGTGTATTCCCCACCGGAGCACACGAGTGTGTGTGTGTGTGTGTGTGTGTGTTTCCATGGAGCATCCTTCTGAGAATCCAAACACTGTGTGTGTGTGTGTGTGTGTGTGTGTGTGTGTGTGTGTGTGTGTGTGTGTGTGCACCTTAGCGACCCAATCTATGAGAAAGCGGCCTCAAGCTGCTTGAATGAAAAGAGGGAATCGAACAGAACAGACCGAGAAATGCAACGACCCCCCTGAGCCTCTACCCAGAATGCTTTTGTGTTTGGATGTGTATATAAGCACCCGTTCCCACACAGTCCAGAACCACGGGAGATTCATCTGCACTGATCTCACACTCTCCAAAACAATTCTGCTTCCTCCCAGATCGGTTCTTAATAAAAGAATCATTTTGTCTTTATTTGATCATTTTGTGCAACAATGTTTTTAATAGTCTAAAGTTTACCATGGATGCTAATTTCCACAACGGCATTAATAAATTAAAAATAAAAGTCCATATACTTTTATTTATCTCACAATTCTGAATTTTTCCCCTTGTTAATGTGAGCAAATCTTAGAAACTAAGTCAAAATTATGATATATAACTATGCTATTTCTGAGAAAAAAAACACAGAATTGTGAGATATAATCAATTAAGAGAAAAAAAGGCTGAAATGCAAAATATAAAAACTGAATTCTGAGAAAAATGGCTGAAATGTGAGATTTTAACTCGTAATTCTAAGAAAAAAAGTCAGAACTGTGAGATAAAAACGTGTAATTCTGATTTAAAGAAAGGCTTAAATGCAAAAAATAAACTCTGAATTCTGAGAGAAAAGTCTAATCTATGAGATATAAACAAATCATACGTACTTTTATTTTTCATTTATATAATTCTGAGAGAAATTGTAAGATTTAAACTCGCATTTCTAACACAAATGTCAGAACTGTGAGATAAAAACGAGCAATTCTGAAAAAAAAAAAAAAAGTTTCAGTTCTGAGATATAAAGTGGCAAATTTTGAGAAAAAAAGACTGAGATGTGTGACAAAAAGAAGTCCAAACTATGAGATATAAACTCCCAAACTGTGAGAAAAGACGTCCAATTGTGAGAACAAGTCAAAATGTTAAGATTTAAAGTCTCAGTGACATCACTTTTTGTTTTTGAGGCAGAGAGGCACCTTCTCCAACATAAAGAAGCTTTTGTGGATCATAAAGAGTCCATGGATGTTAAAGCTTCTCTATGGAAAGCTAATAAAGAAGCTTTACTTTTCCTCTCTGTATGTGCTGGGAAGGATCCATCATCAGAAAACTGTAACAGTGAGTCACGTCTCCTAATAAAGGATCATCCCTGGTCCTGGACGCTTCATCTGAGCAGGACTCGTTCTGAACTATAGCAACAGCGTATAGCTCACAGGGTCACACGACACCCGCTTATTCTCATTCCAGTCAGGAACGACCCACTTCACACACCACCCTGGGAAAAACGGCCTCTCTCAAACACACACACACACACACATGCACTACACGCAGAAGTCTGAATGCAGACGCTACACACACACACACACACACACACACACACACACACAAGATGTTCTCAAAAGAAGACGCAGGTTTCACCTGTCATCGAGAGGAGAGGAGAAGAGGAGCATGAGATGTGTGTTGATGAGGAGGAAGGTAAAACTCTCTCTTTCTCTCTCTCTCTCTCTCTCTCTCTCTGTCTCTCGTCCCGCACAGATGTGGGCCGGACAGATAAAAGGTGGACCACGGCGAACCCGTTTAAATGCTTTTCAAAGGAGACGCTTTGAAGTTTAAACAGGAAATGCATGCTTTCTTGCATAACAATGTCATTTACATCATCTGACCGAGACGCGAGAAACATCGACGGATCAATCTCACGAAACATATCATTTCACTCCAAAAAAACAAAAAAATTATCATTATTTTTTGCAATAATAGAGCATTTCTCAATAATTTTCAGACATTCCTTAATTCTCATCACTTTAATGCGAATATATGTATATCATATAATATATTTTAAACAATATATAATATTAAATATCTAAATTTAAAAACAAAATGTAAATTTAAAAAATTATTTGTATTACTGTAATACAAAGACAATTACAATATTACAGTAATAATAGACAATTCTCACAATTGTTTTAAATGTGTATTATATTGTATTTATTTAAAACAAATAATAAGTATTTCAATTTAAGACATTGAAATAAACATATTTCCAAATAATTTGCAATACGTGTAATTTAATCTAATATTAAATAATATTTTTTTAAATATGAAAAAAATCACATATAATGCAATGGCAAAAAAATGTAATATAATATAATTAAATATAATAAGAAAAAATAACATTTTATATTTACAAATACATAAAAAAAACTAAAAAAATTTAAAACTTTAACAGAATTTCTACCGTAATATAAAAAATGATGGTAATTACAATCTAATGAAAAACAACATTCAGAATAATGATGCATGCTTAAATCCATAAAACATAAAAATATGCTTTTTATGAAAACTATAAGACAGCGAAATGTCACTTGGACATATTTTCTTGAGACTGAGCTCATAACCTTCAGTAAAGCTCTCCAACCAGAGGAGAAAGACTTTTGGACAAACTTTAACTTGCATTATTCTTTATTTTTTTTGTATTTCAGGATCTGAGGAGACATTTGCTCAAGCCTTCACCAAGAAAACACTTGAGAAAAGACCTTGTTTGGCTTTAAATGAGCGCAGAAGTTGTGAACTCAGCTTTACAGCGGCTCTGAGCTCGGAGAAGGAGGTTTAAAGTTACGTACCTGTCGTCTGAAGAAGAGTTCCTAATTCCACCTGTTTGCCCTCTTTGTTTCTCTTTTGATCCCCCTGTCTCTCTCTCTTTATCTCTAGCTTTCTGTTTCCACTACAGAGCCGTGCTAATGGTGTCTGTGAGAGCGACGGACTGTGTGTGTGTGTGTGTGTGTGTGTGTGGAGGGAGGGATTGTTTGTGTATTTGCCGCGAGCTGAAAGCCCAGCTGACTCCTGATCACACTCTCATTAATACAAGGTCATTCCAGGGACGAGAGAGAAAGAGAGATGCTGAGAGAGAGAGAGAGAGAGAGAGAGAGAGCTGTCTGATAAAAGTATGAAAGGAAACAGAATATATTCTGTCTGCTGCGTGAAATTAAACTCGGGCACTTTTCACTCAATGAAGTTTCCCTCGACACACAGACCAGCCGTATAACACATGAGAGGATTGTCTGGTGTAAATGCATTTCTTTCAGCTTACTCTGGAACAAATAAATCAAGTCTTCTGTCTGAAAACAGCAACAATCCAACACCTGCAGCACACACACGCACACGCACGCACGCACACACACACACACACACACACATGCACGCACACACACTCACACACGATAGAAATAATCTCTGCACAAAAGAGAGATATGAAGTTATAGTCAAAAAAAGAAATAAAAAAATAATTTATATATATTACTGTAATACAAAGAATTACAGTAATTAGAGCATAATGACAATCAACATTAAGAATAATGATAAACTTAAGAATAAAGAAAATAACTTTTTTTAATTAATGAGTTTTTTGCACCATGCAACTATTTAATGTTTCTAAATAATCACTGGAATTAATTACTGTAATACAATATATATATATATTACATTGCATATTTTAAAATCAATATATCATTAAATATTTTAATTTAAAAATAAAGCAGAAAAGTATAACATTCTATAATATATTATATATTAGTCTAAAAAATAACTTTTATTGTGGGATATATTTGATATATCAGGCTTTTGTGGCTCGTATAGTCTTAAAGAATGAAGTAAAAACAGAAACATTTTATTCAGAGAAAAAATATGATATTTATATGGTGAAATTCTGTTGCTTCTTGCTTGTAATCTAAATCAGATCTTTCTAACCGATACTGACATCTAATGATAAATAAGCTTCAGTCCAGAAAGAGTTCATCTGGAGATATTACTGATTTTAAACTCACGTTTCATTGATATAAATCTGATATAAATCTGATATAAATCTGATATAAATCAGATATAAATCTGATATGAATGCAAAAAAAAGCATGAACTGAAACAGGACGTTTGTAAAAAGTCAGAAGGAGTGAAGCAGATTGTGTGCAACAGGTTTAACAGCAAAGTTTTGATGTTGATCATTTAGTTGAACAATACAGGCTTTATAGGGTTAAAAGCTGTATACACACAAACACACAGATGTTAATGTTTAGCCATCATGTGAACACAAAGCTGGACTTATTAGCTGTAAAGGTTAAACACAAAGAGTTACACTAAACGTCTCGTAGAAGGAAGCGCTAAACGAAACATCTGTAATAAAGTCATCTGGAAAATCCATCTGTGTTCCTACCAAGAGAGAAAAACCCGGCGCATGAAGACAATCACTTGAGTATGAAATATTAATAGAGTCAGTGAGGGACAGAGACGCTCTCAACACCTGCAGAAACACCTCTCTCCTTCCTCTTCTCATTTCCTGCTCATGAATAATACACTTCTATCTGCATCCCTCCATCTCCCCTTCCTTCTCTGTGTTTCTTCACTTCTCTTCTTCTTGAGGAAAGCCCAGAGAGCACGAGGTCGCGTCACACGAGTCTCTGATCTGAATACGGCCTTCTGTTATTTGCAAGCAAGCCGTTCTTCCGCAGCCTTTGAGTGCGTCTGATGAAACCAAACGAAATCTCCACGTTCTCTCTGCACACATTCACATGCATCGACACAAACTCAGTGATGAAGAACGACTGTTTCACGTCAGCATCCGTCCGTCCGGCTTCACTCACACTGTGCAAAGTCATGCTTTATCTGTATTTGTGCTGCTTTCTTATGCTTATCAAAAACTTTTATGGGTCAATGCAAAACAAAAGGATGAAAAGAAAAATAGCCTACTGTAATTACTGCTTTTGACAGCATAAATTGTTTTAAATTAATTTCCCCTTGCATACTCACTAAAAAAAATCTATTTTATTCACTTATGTCTGTGCAAAAGAAAAGGATTAAAAAAAACTATTTTTATTTAACGACTCTAAAGAACAAGCAAACAAAAAAAGAATATATATATATATATATATATATATATATATATATATATATATATATATATATATATATATATATATATATATATTTATTTTATTTTTTTATTTATTTTTTTGTTAATAGATCCAAACAGAAGCTTATTTTTATATAAATTTACTTTGCACTAATTTATAACTAAATAAAATCTTTAATGTTACATTTATTTTATTGTACACCAAGTAGCAAAAAAGTAACAAAAACAATAAAATTAGTTAAACAAGGAATTTAATGTGTTTTATATATTTTTAATTTTTTTAAATATTTAAATAAACAATTTTATTTATATAAATAAAATGTAATAATTATATAAAAAAAATATATAATAAAATATATATTTTTCATTATTAACGTAATTGTTAAGATCAGTATAGACTGATTGTTAAAAACATCTAGAACATTACTCAGATCTCAAATCAAGTCCGAACAATTTGTAATAAAATAATATATACATCAATAATATAAAATATAAAAAAACATTCATTTACAAACTGAAAATATATTTTGTAAAAAATATATTTTATATAACATTTTTAATGTATTTTTATATTATTGAATTTTTACATATTTAAAAATTTAAAGTCTTATTTACAATGCCGCACAGTTTACCCACAATGCAACACACACAGCACCAACTTCCCTTGAGAATAACACCGTGCCTCTTGAGAGTAAGTGATCTTAACCCAGAGACCTCGACCAAATCACTGTAATGAACAGCCTCAAGTGTCTTCATAAAAGACACTGATGCTTAATAAATATTAATTAATATTAATCTGAATAAAGTAGTATAATCCATTAGTCTAACCGTGTAACTGTGTGCGTGACATCTTCAGACACATCTAATCAAATCAGAAATGAGTCTGAACTCTCTCTCTCTCTCTACACCAATGCATGTCTTTCCGTCTCTCGCATGTATTCACGAGTCCATGTTTGTCTTTTTGAGCTCCGAATCTCATTAATGTAGTACACGATGGCTTCAGAGCTCACAAACCGCAGGAACACGAGCTAATAGTTTTGCATAATTCAGTACAATGGTTGTAATGATAAATAAATTGCTGCATTTTCCCGCTGTCTGACGTAATTTGCTTTTCTTTGTAAACGTGTATGCGCCGAGGTGCTCATGATCCGCCGTGTGCTTCAGAAACAAAGTCAGAGGAAATCAAGTTGAACTCCAAGCTAACACACACACACACACACACTGCTTTGCTTTCTCTTGTTGTTAAAAGTAAGTTGGATAATGACAGGACGGGTGAAAACTTCACAAAGATTTATGCCAAAATCCTCAAAACTTTGAATCTTCTCTCAGCCAAAAAACAATCCGCAGGCCGTCGAGCGCATCCATGTGATGCCAGATTCTGAATAATTAGCACTTTTGGAAAGAAACGTGTGTGTGTGTGTGTGTGTGTGTGTGTGGTGATTGAAAAACCCCTCGAAGCGGTTCAAATATTAAAACCACGAGGCGGTTGTTGCTTTGCATATTTCACTGCATGTGCTCAGAAATCTGCTGTTTTGCACTGATCCGGAAAAAACCAAGTCAAACTGAGAGTTTAAAACGCTGAACACACACACACACACACACACAGATCTATTAAAGGACGTCTCATAAACAGCATCAGTGACATGCACACAATCGCTTCGACTCATCAGAACAAGCAGAACTCAGTTAGTAATGCAAGTGTGCCTGAGGTTATATGTTTTCAGCTCGTGCACCTGCGTGAATTATTCATTAAAAACTTGTTTTGAGGTGCAACTTCGGTTCTAGGTGAACGGACTTCTGCCGATGTGATTTCTGTGTGTTGCTCCATGTAAACAGTGTTTTACTGATAGTTGCGTTATGTTCCTTTGTGGTTTCTTGTAAAGTCCATAATCCATGATATTGCTTCCTCCAGTGAAAAAGCAGATAACTCTCATGATTCGGCTCATTTGTACTGTATCAAAACATTTGATAATAAACAGTTTGTGCTTGTTTTTTGGCACAACTCCATGGGAAGGTTATGTGACATCCACATCCTAATAATAACCATGAACAAGGAAGAAGAAAAAAACATGCAACCTAATAAAACGTACAGTATATGAATACTGTGCTGCTGAAACCGTACAATGATTCAGTGCACACAGAGGAGATCCTAATATCCCATTACTGAGAGCATGAAGTGTTATTAAACAGAGCTGGATTACACAGCTGTAATCTCTAATCTAACCTCAGCGCTGCCCACATAATCCTCCGGATTACAGACAATAAAAACTTCAATCTCTTTAAACACTGCTTTAAACTTTGAGCACCTTCTCCGAGCTACTGCTTATGAATCGCATGCATTATTAATCAGAATATATTAGCTCTTATAAATTTAAATACTTAGATGCACACGGATTGTGCATTAATTTCCATGGAAACCCCGAGCCTGACATTGGAACTCAATAACGTGATCTTTCCTCCCAAATGAGTTATTTAACGAGGAGGAGGGGGATTTCATTTAATCCGCTTAGATATTAGCAAAGTCAACAGAAAGTTGCTCTTTTATTGCATTAAGAATAATATTTCTGGAGAATGTTCTAGTCCCTCTAACATCAGAGGTTTATCTCAACACAAATGCATGCAAAACGCTAAAGATGCATGCAACGATTATTTATTATTTTTTCAAATGCATTGATTTCTTGTCAATAAATGAATCATTTGATAAATGCAATTAATTGCAACAACATTTTTGCATCACATATATCTACATCTTATTTTTTAGTATGCATGCAAGAGCCTTTATTTATCAAGTTCACCTTCATCAGTTCAAGCTGCATGCCGACCTGTACAATCAAGAGTCAATAATAACTCAATAAAGCACCTTATAGCCACAGACCAATCAGCAACAGGAGTCAAGCGATCAACCCGCCCACTTCCTGTCTGCTAGCCGCACATACATCACTGCTGATCACAATCAAACGGCGATCAATGAGTGCTTACTGGACAAGGTTCCCCTTCCTCTTTCTCTCTTATATTAGGAAGGGGATCGCAGGGATGATCTGCTTCCTGTCAAATCTATTAAGACGAATAAAGACACATCAGTCATGACTGCCAGAGGAGGATATCAACTAACACTTCTTACTCGGTTTCTAATCTGCTGAATAATAAAACCACGTTGCATCATGTGGGAAAGTGGATTATAAACACTCATCATTCTGCAATCACTGCGTCTTCTAAACCACAACATGTTTGCTGAAAATAATCGGTGTCATTTGATATTCCCCTTCCCAGTGTGAACAGATATTGAAAAATACAAATACAAACAGCTGCAGGTGTGATGAAAGCTTGAGAAATACTTCACACCAAAATCAGAAATGAAAAGAATTTAAAGGATATACATATATTCAATTCTCACTCCAGTAATTAAAAAAAAAGAATAAATATTTGTAGATATTTTAAAATATAGTAGTTGATATTTATATATTTAAATAAAATATAAATTATATTAAATAGAATTATTCTAATGTATTTAAATTATATATACAAGTTAAATCTACTAGTAATTTATTATTATATTCATTTATTTTCATATATGCACACACACACACACACACATAAATTTTATATATATTTTTACATGTTTATAAATATATATATTCTTATTTTTATATTTTATATAAATATATTTAAAACAAAATATTTGTCTTAAATATATGCATGCGTTTGTTTTTATATATACTACAGTAAACACACATATATTATGTATAACAAAAACTTTTATTTTGGATACGATTAATCGCGATTAACAGCACTAATTATATATAAATAGTAAAGTACATTTGTTGTAATTTTTGGTGAATTTATTAAAATTTTGTGACTGCCCTAATAAAAATAATATGATTTTGCAGGAGGGAGCGTGCTTCATTTATAATATAAATAATAGGCTTCGTTTTCTTTCTGCAAATCCTAACTTCTATAAAAATTACTTTTAAGAGTGAAACATGACCCAGCATTTCTTTAAGAGACTCGACCAATATTTTAAACGAGAGGAGTAAATAGGTTTGGGCGTTTTTAAATTGCTGGGTTTGAGATGAGAGATGGATTTGATCTACAGAGGGAATGAGTCTGGTCTACCGAGAGAAATATGAGACATTTGTGTAACTTTAATAAAGTTCCTATGGCCTGTCGCTCCGTGCTGCATGCTGTAATTGCCAGATGAGGCGTTCCTGCTTTGCATCGCAGCAGATCGTGTCTGTATCTGCCCACGCAGGGAAACGGCGGCCGTCTGGTTACCTGAGCAACGAATTTCCTCCGTCCCTCCATTCATCACCCGGCACTGCAGTGTGATCCTCAAACACACACAGTTTACCCAGCCATCCTCACACCGCACAAAGACACGTTCAGGGACTCTCTGTTCTCATGTGCAGACTGACACTGCTCGAACAGAAGATGCATCTAAATGCAAGCAATTTGACTCAAAGTGGTAATTTCCCGTTTTAAAATCATACTTAATATCTATGAAATAAGTCTCTTTTTCTCACTAAGGCTGCGTTTATTTGATTAACAATAGATAAAAAAATAAAAAAAGAGTCATATCTACAGGGGCATCTATGGAGCCTTCTCCCTTGTTCCTGTAAGCAATTTGCTTCAGAAAAACCTAAGAAGAATCAAGTTATTTTGCCGTGTGGTTTGGTGACACCAGTGGCACAGAAATTGCTTAGAGCAGCTGTAAGAATAATTGCATGTGTACGTGTTTGTGCTGAAATTCATCACTCTGTACCTGATTGTGTGCTTGTGTCCCAGCTCTACAGTCTACACTGCAGTGAGCATGAGCCTCTGAAACCCAATCTCCATGTGCTCCCAGAGATCCGGTTCTTTCTCCATTTCGCCAGCACAGAACATGCCTTTCTCTAAATTGTCCTGGAAAAAAAAAAAAAAGTGAGACATTTTGACAATCTGAATTGATGTCACACCTTTAAAAAGCACGATTCTGCAGCCATCTCATGCTTTTGGTCCTCAATCCCTATAACATCCACCAGGGGATAGCTATATTGCTCAAGTTGCATGTTTGACATGTTCCTGGTCTTGTTTTGAGCACTTCATCAATGCATGTTATTCCCCATTCAGCTGCTGATGCATTTCATTGCTTTCTAGGAGAAACAAGTGATGCATTAAAGGAGTAGTTCATGCAAAAACTGAAATTTGCTGAAAAAGGAATCCCCCTCAGGTCATTCAAGACGTACCCCAGACAGCAAGCAGTTTTGGCCCAGATCCGGCCCACATTTGGCCCGCATGGATTTCACACAGGCCAGATGTGAGCCGGATCTGGGCCAGAACTATGTTGCTTTCTGGGACTGTAGATGAGTTTGTTTCTTCATCAGATTTGGAGAAATGTAGCATTCATCACTTGTTCGCCGACGGATGCTCTGCAGTGAATGGATGCCGTCAGAATTAGAGTCCAAACAGCTGATAAAAACATCACAATAATCCACACCAGTCCAGTCAGAAATTAATGTCTTGAGAAGCCATTATCTGCGTGTTTGTAAGAAACTAATTCATCACCAAGTTTTATTTTCAAAACATTGCTTCTGGCTGAAATTCAACTTTATACTCTTTACTTTGTCCAATGCAAAACTCCCTGAAGCTGTGTGAAGTCCCCTCCTGCTTCAGACGATCTACCATCATCACTTTACCTAAGAAACAATAAATCGCAGGAATTCATGTCTACAGAGCTATTGCTTTAACATCCGTGGACATGAAGTCTTTTGAGAGACTGGTGTTGGCCAACTAGAAGGAAGGACATCACTGGACCCTTGCAGTTTGCTTACAGAACAAACAGGTCTGTGGATGATGCAGTCAACATGGGATTGCACTATATCCTCCAACATCTGGACAAACCAGGGACTTATGCAAGAATCTTGTTTGTGGACTTCAGCTCTGCTTTCAACACCATCATCCCGGACACCCTTCAGAATAAATTCACACAGCTCCATCTGTCAGTGGATCACCAGCTTCCTGACAGACATCCAACACCCGCACCATCAGCACCGGAGATCCCCAGGGCTATGTCCTCTCCCCGCTGCTCTTCTCTCTTCACTGCACCAAATCTGTACATAAATCAATCTACTGTTCAAGATTCATACATATTATTTATTGCTAAGTCTTGCTACATTATTTATTTATTTTTTGTTCTCATGTCAGATGTGTATGTGTGTATGTACCAGGAGCACCTCAAAAAAACACAACAAATTCCTCGTGTGTTTGCGCACACCTGTCGAATTAATGCTTCCTTCAGTGAAAAAAATCTCCTGTTGTCCCTCACATTAAAATCTGCCCACATTTTTGTTTAGAGCTGTTTTGGCTTGTAAACAGTACTTGATCAGTGCAGATTTCTCTCCTGATTCAGAAGAGATATCGGCTTTTTCACTGGAGAAAGTAGATCATATGTATAGAGAACTTGATTTGAAAACGTCTTGATTTGTTTCTTAAGGCTTCACAAGATTTTAATTGATGGACTATAGTGCTGTGGATTACTTGTGATGTTTTTGATCAGCTCTCATTGTGACGGCACCCATTCACTGCAGAGGATCCATTGATGAGCAAGTGATGGAACGCTGAATTTCTCCAAAACTGATGAAGAAACAAACTCATCTACATCTCGGATGGCCCGAGGGGGAGTGCATTTTCATTCACGGGAGAACTATTCCTTTAAAGAGATCTCATCTGAGGTTTTCTGTTCCTGTGAGACATGACCAGAATTAGATATGAATGTGTGCCTGTTTTGAAGTAGTGCATTACCCACAACAACCTGGACAGATGCACCTGTATATCAAGAGCCCTTTCAAGAAAACTTTGCGTCTTTGCCCTTGGCATTGATGGTCTGTTTGTCTATATATCCCCCTGTTCGCCACAGAGATGAGACATGGGCTGAAAAGGTGACTGGCACTTTGTAAGCAGCTCTGGTCCATCTGGTGAAATTGTGCATTTAATCCAATTTCTGTGATGGTCTGAATTCATGTGTGAAAGCTGAAATGAGATGCACCCATTACGCATACACAGAGGCTCGCCACTACAAACGTGGAGGGCATGCAAAGACATGGTATAATTCATTTATGAGATAGATTATTCATATACTGTCAAAGATTACATTTGAGATAAAACACTTTGTTTAGCTTTCCAAAGGCCACAGAATATTACTTAGGCAGACAGCAAGCGCTCTGTCACCAAAATGATATATTGTTATATCAGAGGATTAGGTCATTATAAAAATAATGCATTTATATGGCAATCATATGCCACACTTTGTGCAATAAAACATTAAAGAATCTTTATGCAACTCGGTTTGGAATCAGTAATGGAACGTTTAATAATGACAGAACATTCTCAAAAATAAAGGTTCTTTAAGATCCATGGAATCTTTCCATTTCACAAAAAGTTCTTCATTCTTCATTCAACTTTTTTTGTGGAAACCAAAAATGGTTCTTCAATGGCTTTGCTGCAAATCCCCTCTTTTTAACTTTTATTTTGAAGAGTGAAGATCATCTGGGACAAACTGTTCCTCTAACAGATCAAGGTGAAAATCCTCTATTTATGGAAAATGACAATTCCACATGTTCCA
Source organism: Carassius auratus (assembly GCF_003368295.1). NCBI lineage: Eukaryota > Metazoa > Chordata > Actinopteri > Cypriniformes > Cyprinidae > Carassius > Carassius auratus. Next base: position 24,167 of record NW_020527047.1, on the reverse strand, counting down.
TAGAGCCAAAAGCATTTTAGCTTTGACTGAAAGCTCTTGAAGTTCACACAGAGGTTTGCCAATAATTCTAATGTAAGGACTGTTTGAGAGAGAGAAGAGTGTGGAAGAGAGGAGGACAACTGACATTGACAACATTGGTGAACAAACAAATTGTGTCAGCGTTGTAGATGATTTGATGCAGCGTTGCGTCCCACATGGATGGAGCTCTGCAGACAGTGCAGGAGAGCCCTGGGAGATGAGAGCACATAAAAACACCTGGGTCCCTCAAATATCACAGCTCCCGCCTCCGATCGGTCTCTCTGGCTGTCAGATACTCTTGCTTGTGTGATATATCTCTCTACGTCTCTCGTTTTTGTTTGTTTTTTCTGTTTAAAAAAGAAAAAGTTGACATTCTAAAGAAAACGATCGTTACTCGCCCTCCTCCTTCCATGCTGTGGTTCTATTATGGAATAAAAAGAGAATTTTCACTTGGTTATTGAACAGATTCTCCCAAGATGTAAACAATGATTACAAATCACCATAAAGTACATTAAACGTGTTCTTTGAAAGAATATGAAGGAGAGTACATGTAATTTTTTTTTGAGTGAACTAACCTTTATGCCACGCCATCAACTGATCTTCGTTGAGCTCTTAGACACCATATGCTTGGTTTCCTTTAAAGAGACTAACATGAGAAATGTTTTGAAATGCCCTGCAATGTCCTGAGGTCGAATCACATGGATGCATACTGCCATCTAGTGAAGACTTTAGACACCTTACCTTTTTTTCGCCTCTCTGTGATCATTGCAGTCCCTGCTGACTTAAAAAGACAGTTCTGAAAACTTTCATTTGCTTATGTATATTTACAATCAATGGAAATTAAATGATTTTCCACCTTCTGTGCATAAATTAAATGGCAGTTTATTGGATAAAAAAGTATATGTGACCATGCAACTATACATAACTTTATAACAGTCAATCCTGCTCCTGTGGACTTTTTGTGTGTTTCTTTATTCTGACACACTCTGCTCGCCATTAACCCGAATCAATTGGCTTGGTAAACACTGGTGACATCACAACTTCAATCACATCACACCGCTGCTCCAAATGAGTCTTTATTGATTTTTATCATATTTTACATATTTACAGTGATAATTAGATTTAAATCTGGCTTATTATTAATACATCGCCCTTTATACTGAACACATTGCTTGATTAACATTTATATTTGTTGATTTAGACTCTTTTATCCGATCAAGGTACACATTTCATCAGCTCTTGCTTTCCCTGAGAATTAAATCCATTGAGAACCCATTATTAAATAATCACAATGAGGTCATCACATCTGATAAATTACCCCCGACATTACTGTCAATAGCAACACATTCAAATAGGAAAAAAATCATGTTAGAAGTGTCCTTTATATGCCGGAAAAAGATACAGTGACTTAAAAAAATCTCCACTACAGAAATATGGGAACACCTTCTCTGGAAATCCACCGGTGTAGGTGCATAAAACCCTGTTTCTGAAGGGTTCACTGAATCTCAGCTCTCCTTTGTCAAAGTCCAGCTGCAGTCGGATGATACTTGGCCACTCATCAATACATCCGACAGGTTTATAACCTTTTTTGTATTCACCATCAATAAAACGTAAACACCAAAAACGACTCCTTGGATCCATTTTGTAAAGTCTTTTGCGGTTCACTGTTTCCCCAACCACTCCCAACATCCAGTGGTCGCTTTCTCTCACGTCTACGTCCCAGCAGTGCACACCTGAGCTGAAGCCCTGCGACGCCAGCACTCCCACACACAGCCTCTCTGGGTTATCAAAGTTGTGCATTTGCATTTCGACATAGCGAAAACTGGTGTAATCTTCTGACACCTGTAGTTTACTGGAGGCTGTGTCTGGATCCAGAGTCACAGGAGCTGAAACACAGATGACTGTAAACTACACAGCCTTTCATCAGAATATTTATTTAGAATTATGTATATGGAGCATGAAATTCTCCCTTTTGTGTTCCATGGGGAAAACCTAAGGAATCGAAGTCTTAGCAGATATTTTTACTTACGGTGTTCAACAAGATTCTGCATCCTGGCCCAGGTGGTGAAAATGATTGTCTGAATGGGATAGTGTTGGTACTTCTGTAGTCTAAGGGTCGTATTTGGTGCTGACGGGGATTGGAGTCTGTGTACATAACCAGTAATACATTTGGCATCCACAAAGTTAAATGGGTTAACAACTGTAGAAACCAACTTACTGGGGAAAAACTCACCTTTTTATTGTATCACTGTAATTCTGAGTGAGAAATACAGCAATTAGTGCTTAGTCATGTGGTCGTAAACAGTGATTATCAGACATGTTTGCTTGAGGTTACAGCTCTCTGATTGATTTTTGTTAGGGATGCACGATATTGGATTTTGGCCGATAATCGATATGCCGATATTTTCAAAATAATTTTGGCCGATGCAGATACCGATATCGATATATATACAAATTTTTCGCCTGATATATTTAAACTTTCATTTTACTGAAGAGAAATCCATGTATCTCTTCTGTACTGATTCTACCATAAATGTATTATTTTACAAATGTAGACAGACATTCACATCTGAAAAACAGGTCAATTATTTCACTTGGAGAATATCGGTTTGGCTCATCGGCAGAAATATTCATATCGGCCGTTACCGATGATGGTCATTTTAAGCTTTTATCGGCCGATACCGATGTTGTGCCGATATTATCGTGCATCCCTAATTTTTGTTCATGGCGTTCATTGAGTATTTGATCTGTACCTGGACAAATGTGATGTTTTTTTCTTCCATGTCCTGCCAGACGGCTGCCATCCTCTCAGACAGATCTGATATCTGTTTGGACAGCTCCTTCATTCTAGCCTTGAGTTTCTCATCTTGAGGTTGCATTTCTTTCTGGAATGATCTGATGTGTTTCTCCTCCTCGTCTCGAAGAAACTGATGGAGCTTCTCAAATTCCTTCTTTATTTGGTTTTCTGTCATACTGATGTGTTCCTAAAAGAGATTAAGAAGGTTTAAGCATTTTTATGTTAACATAATCTTTACTACTTTAAAAACACTATCCACATACAGTACCTTACTGAGCTCAGCCTGTTTCACACAGCTCTCACGGGCTTTCTTGAGTTTATCAAGGGTCTCTTGAAGTTTGTTCATTTGTGTCTTGAGATCTCTCTAGAATCACATCATAAACTCTTAATATTGAGCTCAAAGAAGACAGAAGTCATTCAGATCAGATTCCAAACTCTTCATACCTTTAAATTCCCAGCGGCCTCGTCGACAGGAGAACACTTGTGATTTTCATGCTTCTTTGACGTGTAACAGACCAAACAGATGGGCTGCTGGTCCTTAAAGCAGAAGAGTTTGAGCTCCTCTTTATGTTCTGGACAAACGTCTCCTGAAACAGCGGAGGGTTTCCTCTTCTTGAAGGTCTCACAGAGTGCTCTGAACGCCAGGCTCTTGGTGGGTTCGTCGTGAGAGCATTCCTTCCGACAGACTGGACACCGCGCCACGTCCTGAGTCGTCCAGAAACGCTGGAGACATTTCTCACACAAACTGTGGCTACATTTCAGCGTGACCGGATCGGTGAAGACCTCACAACAGATGATGCATGTGAAATCCTCCTCAAAACAGGACAAAGCTTCAGCCATGATGCTTTCCAATCCTTGACCAGTAAAAGTTCTGACAGCAATTGTACAGAACCAGTTTTTCTATGTCTTGATGCATCGTACTTTGCTCTCCTGTTAGAGATACTGTGAAACCTGCTTTATCTTTCCCCACACCCAAACCTTTCTTTTCAGTGTTTTATTGTTAATTCCAGGATATTGCATCATCGCCAATAAAAACCAGGACATTATCACATGGGACGGCTGCACCTGCACAGCATAAAGTCAAAGTGGGCCATACATTATACATTAAAGAATTAGCAACGGCTAGTTAGTCTGTAGCTAACATGTTTACCTGATTTGCTTGACTATATTCTTCTAAGGCAATTTTTTGTTATAAAGTAATGTGTAGTCCCATAATAACATCTAATTTTATACAATACATTTATATATACATTTAAATTATTTAGCAGACGTTTTTATCTGAAGCAACTTACAAATGAGAGGAATAGAATCAATCAAAACAACAAAAAGCACAACAATAGATAAGTGTTGTGACAAGTTCTGGGTAATCTAACGCAGAACACATAATAAATAAAAAGAATAAAAAGTAGATAGACAAGAGATTAAATAGAAAAAGTTAATGTTAGAGGATCAAAATATGTGTAATGATGTAAGAGTATGGTAGGAGAAATCATGTGCCTGTATTTAGGTCTGTAGGTCCCAGAGATGTCGTGTATATGAAGAAAAGGAGGGGTCCTAAAACTGATCCTTGAGGAACCCCCTGACCAGTTGCAGTTCTTTTTGATACTTTCTCACTCCAGGCAACCCTGAAAGACCTACCTGTGAGATAAAGACTTAAACTAGTGAAGTGGAGTTCCTGTGATGCCCAGTGATAAGAGGGTGACAGAAGAATCTGATGAACAGTGTCAAAAGCGGCTTCAGAACCCAAAAGTAGTGATGGGCATGTTCGAAAACACTGCTTCACGAAGTTTCAAAATATTTGTAAATCTTTTGTTTCGAAATCAGTGTTTTGGAGTGTGTGAATCAAACCGGCAAGGCCCATGATTTCAGCAAAGGAAACTTCGTTAAGTCACACTGTTTCAAGACGTTTAGAAACTCTGATGGTTCACCACTAGAGGGTATTGGTCCCGTGAACCACTTCTGGTTGCCCATTTAATCATGTGACAATACTTCCCACAAAATAAAAGAATAAAAAAAATTAAAGAATTTAGATGTTGTGAATTAAACAAAAGATACAGTAACTTCCCTTTAAAACCGATGGCTATATATGTAAAACAAAAACAAAAAAAACTTTCAACCTACAAATCACATAATACCTTAAAAACAACAAAATGAGCTTATGACAGAATTAATTCCACCTCCTTCTCCTGACTCAAAGATAACACTACTCTTGTAGTATTTCTAAAAAAAAAACTTTCCATTTTTAATATTACATTTTAAAATAACTGGATTCGTCTGAAGGAAGAAAAACATATACACCTAGGAGGCACATCCTAAAACACAAGCACAAGCTAATTTTCATTTTTGGGTGTACTAACCCTTTAATTGTTTTGACTATGAATGAGAAGAGACACATCTGTAACTATCTACAAGTGAAGGGTTTTAAGGCTAGTATATAGTCAGCAGATTTTACGTAAAAAAAAATATCTTCAGGATGATGCAAGACCCCACTTTAAAAAAATATTTTGCTTATTATACATCTACTTGCCACATATGTAAATAATTGAACACAAAATATGAATTACATCAATTTCGAAAGCGATTGATGAATCAGAAATGAGCATTGACAAAAGCCAAGTAAAATTCTGAATGAATGATGCAAAGTAGTTCTGCTCTAAGCAGAGCTCAAAGAGAGCAGATCTTCATAAGGAAGTGGTTTTCGTCTTGAAGTAGCCCAGATGCACTGAAGAGGAAACAGGGTAGCTGAATTCTCCAGAACACGATACCGTGAAATACCTCTCATGTATACAAATCACGTGAATTACCGCTAGAGAAGTCAGTCAACCACAAGTGTTTTTTAATGTGTGGGGCACGAAAACATGTCTAGGGCTTGTGTAGAGTTCGTAAAATAAATAAATAATAACTATTGTTAACTCAGTTGAATAAGTGCATAATAACGAAAACTAAACTTTAAATTACTTTTACTACAAACCTGACAAACCTTCCAGTGATCATTTCATACAACTCGGCTCTTTTCTCCTACTCTGCAGTCACAGCAGCCCCTGCTGGCTTTAAAGAAATGAAAACTATCATCATTTACGCATCCTCAAGATGCTTGCTTACATGGACAGTAAAAACAAAAACAAAAATAAAGGTGCACTACACTTTTAAACATAAATGTAATCAGTGCAAGAGTTGTGACTAGACATCATTACTTGTGCATTCTGAGATTATGAACAAACATACAGTCTACCAAATTATGTAAACAAGTAAATTACAAACTAACTAGTAATTCCTTATCCCCAATTGGAAAATGTGTGCTCTTTATTTAAGATTTGTGTGCTATGTGCACTATGTGATCATTTCCTGCCTGTTATTCACTTAAATGTGACATCCTGGAGGGAGGAGCTGATACAGCTTCTCGTGAAATGAAACCTAAATGAAAGAAAAAAAAGTGTTGGGTGTAGTGGGGAAAGGTAAAGCAGGGTTTGCAGGACATCTCCAATAAGAAAGTGGAGTAAATATATTGGGTTTTAAAAGTAAAGCAGCTGTTGCTATTGCTATTACTACGATTTCTGTTGGAGATTTTATCAGTGGAGTGTTTCTACTTGAGAACTGACATCATGGCTGAAGCTTTGTCCTGTTTTGAGGAGGATTTCACATGCATCATCTGTTGTGAGGTCTTCACCGATCCGGTCACTCTGAAATGTAGCCACAGTTTGTGTGAGAAATGTCTCCAGCGTTTCTGGACGACTCAGGACGTGCCGCGGTGTCCAGTCTGTCGGAAGGAATGCTCTCACGACGAACCCACCAAGAGCCTGGCGTTCAGAGCACTCTGTGAGACCTTCAAGAAGAGGAAACCCTCCGCTGTTTCAGGAGACGTTTGTCCAGAACATAAAGAGGAACTCAAACTCTTCTGCTTTAAGGACCAGCAGCCCATCTGTTTGGTCTGTTACACGTCAAAGAAGCATGAAAAGCACAAGTGTTCTCCTGTCGACGAGGCCGCTGGGAATTTAAAGGTATGAAGAGTTTGGAATCTGATCTGAATGACTTCTGGCTTCTTTGAGCTCAATATTAAGAGTTTATGATATGATTCTAGAGAGATCTCAAGACACAAATGAACAAACTTCAGGAGACCCTTGATAAACTCAAGAAAGCCCGTGAGAGCTGTGTGAAACAGGCGGAGCTCAGTAAGGTACTGTATGTGGTTATGGTTTGTTAAGAACTTATGAAGTTCATAATTGCGAATTAATGATTTGAACACACCATTAGTGTTGTAATCAGTTCTGTTAACAGAAAGGGTTAAACCATTTCAGGAACACACTAGTATGGACGAAGTCCAGATCAAGAAGGAATTTGAGAAGCTCCATCAGTTTCTTAAAGACGAGGAGGAGAAACACATCAGATCCTTGCGTAAAGAAAAGGAAATTCAAGATGGGAAACTCAAGGCTAGAATGAAGGAGCTGTCCAAACGGATATCAGATATGTCTGAGAATATGGCAGCCGTCTGGAAGGACATGGAAGAAAAAAACATCACATTTCTCCAGGTACAGAGCAAATACACAATGATACACACACAAAAGTCAATCAGAGAGCTGTAATCTGAAACAAACGTGCCTGACGATAAACGTTCATGATGTTTTCTCAATCATATTACTAATTGCTTTTATATTTCTCATTCAGAATTACAGCGATACATTAAAAAAGTGAGTCTTTCGCTCTTAGCATTTGGTTACAGCTACAATCCGATTTTACCCAGTGAACACTAAATATCTTCCTGTTTATCTACACAGACTCAAACGGCCATCAGTACCACACACAACCCCTGAACAAGAAGGATATCAGCACCATCATTTTCAGACAATGATCTTCACCACCTGGGCCAGAATGCAGAACCTTGTGGAAAAGTGTAAGTAGATTGTGTACATAATTTGCTTACACAAATGTTTTTGCTGTGGATATCCCCCCATGGAAATTACACTCTGTGCAACTCTTTTTCATACAGTTCATGAGCGAGAAAGTACAATAAATTACAACTTTCATTGAGTGGAACAGGAAAAAGAAACAGCATAGATGTTTGGAAAGACATGATGAAAAAGTAACGAAAGTAAGGTTGACTGATGAAAGGCTGTGTAGTTTACAGTCATCTGTGTTTCAGCTCCTGTGACTCTGGATCCAGACACAGCCTCCAGTAAACTACAGGTGTCAGAAGATCGCACCAGTGTTGAGTACAAAAAAAAGAAAATACACGTGTCTGATAACCCAGAGAGGCTGTATGTGGGAGTGCTGGCGTCGCAGGGCTTCAGCTCAGGTGTGCACTGCTGGGACGTCGAGGTAAGAAACAACAACAACTGGACTCTGGGAGTAGTGGGGGAGATGGTGGACCGCAAAAGACTTTACAAAATGGACCCGAAGAGTCGTTTTTGGTGTTTTCGTTATGTGGATTATGAATACAAGAAAGGAAATAAAACTATCAGCCATATTAATAGCAATGAGAGGCCAAATGTTATCCGACTGCAGCTGGACTTTGAAAAAGGAGAGCTGAGATTCATCGACCCTTTCAGAAACAGGGTTTTGTGCACCTACACCGGTGGATTTCCAGAGAAGGTGTTCCCATATTTCTGTAGTGGAGATGTGGACAAGCCACTTAATGTTTATGTGGCAAAAAAACGAAACTTATAAATAACTTTTTTTTTTTTTTGTTACAAATGTGGAGGGGTGGAAGGCACTCATGTACTTAAAAAAAACTGTTTGTGACTTGTCAGAGTCAAATTTTAGCATTACAGATGTTACATCAAAGTAAATGTATCCATGTCTAAGAAATATTCATGAAGCATGTAGGTGATTTATCAACATATAATACCATGCAAATCATTTAGCTCAATATTAGCCTGATTTTTTTCAAAATAGCAGCTGTGGGGCAAAGTGAGCCAAATGATGTGGGGTAAAGTGAGCCAGCATTTTACCTTACCACATCATAAAGCACTGATGTAGAGTTAAATCATTAAAGTATTAACTGGTATTATAATGTGATGTTACACAACTGATTTACTTTATCAAATATATATATATATATATATATATATATATATATATATATATATGCGTATTATTTGTAGTTTTATTTAATAGAGAAAGTGTACATGTGCACCAAATCCTTCTCTGATAAGAACCAGAAGGTGCTTTTCACAAAATTATATTCATATAAATATGCACTTAACAGTTACTACTTAAAGAGTCGCTGTCCGTTTGTCAAGTGCTGAAATGTCACTTTAATGACTCTTCATTGTAGTACACGAGCGTTGACTTAATTTTGGATATAATAAATATAATACAATACAATATTATATTATATTATAGTGTATAATATTATACTTTACATAATAATATATAATATATTATATACTTTATATATTTATATATTATGTTAGGTAAAAAACGTTAGCCTGAATGCACTGTAAGTCGCTTTGGATAAAAGGGTCTGCTAAATGCATACATTTATTTAAATTAATTAATTTAAATCCAGTATAGAGAGATATAGAGACATTATTTCTGGGTCCAAAACATAGCTGGTTTTCGTGGACTTAAGCAAGTAATTGACATATTTTCCCCAGTCTTTGAAGCATTTCCAGCATTCCTTCTTTTATTCTTTTTTTTTTCAGTCATTTAATTTAAATGTGTATATCTATTTTTTCTGCCTTTTTTAACTATGTCATATCATAAATAAATAGAGAAAACTAGTCATAAAGTGTACAATATAGCACAATCAAATGATTTTGCGCTTGAATCAAGTTAAAGGTGTAATCTGCTGATTGTCCTGCAGGTGAACGCATAAGTCTGTCTTCTTACGATGCACTTAGGGCTTTACTTCAGAGCACTCGTAGATCTATCGCTTATAAAAGTGCTAATTAAGTTACGATGCTTTTGGGAAACTCAGCCCAGACCAACAGATAAAAAGCTACCATGCCAAGAAGTTCCTTTGAATAAAATGTTTATTCCTTCATTCTACTTCAGTTTTTTTTTACTTCACTCAACAAACTCTCTGTTTAGACTGTTTTTGGGACGATTACAACTTTGGTGTTTAATATATTGTATCAGAAATGCATGTAATTAAAGATTGAAATTCAAACATAATTTGGTTGTTTTTGTGTTGTTTAAGTTAGTTTTAGGAAGAGAAATGACCGTTTGAAAAAGGAAATTTGATTGTACAACAACAACGAACGTTAGAGGTCTGTAAATATAACTGAATCTTTAGTAACGGACCTTTGGCTAACTATGCTAGCAACACCGTTTACAATTAAGTTAGCGTGGGATGAAGATTGCTCCAGAAAACTTAGACATATTTAAATGCCCATTTTATATCACCATCTTCTTATATTACATATATATCATAACTTATATAGTTCATAAGACTATGATATAAATAATCATCAGGTTCAAGTTACTCACCTCAAAAAGCGCGCCAAACTCCTGTCACGTGCCGCGCCGCTTCTGCGCATGCGCATCCGTTACTGATTATTAATACAAATTATTAATTGACATTTATCTTATTGAATGATTAATACACTCCACTGGTTTTATTGTGTTTATGAAAGTTGTGATTATATAGACATGAAAATTAAGAAAAGTTTGTCAATACAAGATAGGTCTCACGTAGTTTCAAGTCCACATGATCAAGATCCACAGTAATGCATTTTTTATTTTCATATTTATGACTTTTAATAACTGTATTTTTACCAACAGTGTCATCATAAAATACAGTTTGTGCAAACAGGCTATTGGTTTAAAATGAAAACAAAAATGTTTTGCTATTTTAATGTGTGTGTGTGTCGCTCAAAACACACCAACAAACAAATCACAATAGTGCATCTGGAAACAGAGACCTACTGCCATCTAGTGACTTTTTTATACAACTCAGATCTTTTCTCCTACTCTGTGGTCACTGTGGCTCCTGCCGACATTAAAATTATAGTTCAGAAATAAAAACTCTATCATCATTTACACATCCTCAGGACATTTGTCTAATGCTAACATACATATGGACAGTAAAACAATCACTAAATATTGGTGCACTACACATATGTAATCAGTGCAGAAATTGTCACTGCATTCTGAAATTATAGGTGTACATTCTACCAAATTAAGCATGCAATTCACTTACAAACTAACTAATAGTGGCTAATCCCTAAATATAAAAAGTGTGCTCTAATTTAAGTACTGTGAGACTTCATGCTGAGCAGATGCAGTGAACATTTCCCAGTTGTTATTCATTGTAATATGACACCCTTGAGGAAGAAGTTGATAGATCTGCTAAGTAAACGAAAGTAAAAGGAATAAAAGGGTTGGGTGTGGAAAGGTAAAGCAGGTTTCACAGCACCTCCAGTAAGAAAGTAAATGTACTGAGTTTAACAAGTAAAGCAGATATTTTTATTACTACAATTTTTAAGTTGACACTTCTATTGGCTGAAAGCTGACTTGAGTCATGGCAGACGCTCTGTCTTTCCTGGAAGAGGACTTGACATGCATCATCTGTTGTGATGTCTTCACCGATCCGGTCACTCTGAAGTGTAGCCACAGTTTGTGTGAGAAATGTCTCCAGCGTTTCTGGACGACTCAGGACGTGCCGCGGTGTCCAGTCTGTCGGAAGGAATGCTCTCACGACGAACCCACCAAGAGCCTGGCGTTCAGAGCACTCTGTGAGACCTTCAAGAAGAGGAAACCCTCCGCTGTTTCAGGAGACGTTTGTCCAGAACATAAAGAGGAACTCAAACTCTTCTGCTTTAAGGACCAGCAGCCCATCTGTTTGGTCTGTTACACGTCAAAGAAGCATGAAAAGCACAAGTGTTCTCCTGTCGACGAGGCCGCTGGGAATTTAAAGGTATGAAGAGTTTGGAATCTGATCTGAATGACTTCTGGCTTCTTTAAACTCAAAATGAAGAGTTTATGATGTGATTCTAGGAGGATCTCAAGACTCAAATGGACAGACTTCAGGAGGCACTCGCAGACCTCAAGAAAGCCCGTGAGAGCTGTGTGAAACAGGCTGAGCTCCTAGAGGTAAGACGTTATGGCATTTTCATTTATTTCAAAGTGTTTTTATTGTTTTAAATGTACATAACACAAACCGACATACATTCTCTTATGTCATACAAGACATCCCCATCCACAAACCTCATACTTTGTACATTATCTCACATATCTCCTTTCGTCGCAGATTGGCATCCAAGGTTCACACAAATATTGAGAATGCACATAGAGCACCCAAAAACAAAACAAAACAAAAAAAAAAAGAGAGGGGAAAAGAGGAGATTACAACATCCCTTTTTTTTTTATCTAAAGAATTAGCATCAAATGCAGTTTCGTAATAATCCAAGAAAGGTTGCCATACATTCTGAAACCTTTCTGCTGAGTTTTGGACTATAGTTCTTACCTTTTCAAGCCGGAGGAAGGACATAGTTTCGCACACACAACGTGAGTGTTTTTGGGGGTGAGGAAGATTTCCAATTTGTAAGAATTAGTCGACGAGCTAACAGTGTAGAAAATGCTATTAACTGAGATTGGCCTCTTGATACCCCAAATTTACAGAGTACCACCCCAAATATTGCAATCACAGGATCTGGATCCATATTCTTTTTACAGATGTAGGTGAATGTATTAAATATCTCAGACCAGAATGTGCCTATGCTTGGGCATGACCAAAACATGTGAGGCAGAGAGGCAGGGGCTTGGTGACAGCGCGTAGACACCAAAGCTTGTATGTGACCAAAATGTTTCCGAAATTGGGACACTTTATGAACCAGGCCACCCCTCGTGATATCCCGTATATTGTTGTTATACAACGTCTGAATCCAAGAAACAAAGACTGGGCCAAAGCCGAATTTGCTCAGAGTTTTGAAAAGGTGTCCATACTCAATTCGAGACGTTATGGCATTTTCAAGTCCTCGAAGTTCATATTTACGAATTCGGAACATGACTTGAATGCACTATTAGTGTTGTAATCAGTTCTGTTAAAAGAAAAGGTTAAACTCTTTTTCAGGAACACGCTAGAATGGATGAAAACCAGATCAAGAAGGAATTTGAGAAGCTCCATCAGTTTCTTCGAGACGAGGAGGAGAAACACATCAGATCCTTGCATAAAGAAATTCAACTTCTAGATGAGAATCTCAAGGCCAGAACGGAGGAGTTGTCCGCACAGATATCAGATATGTGTGAGAATATGGCAGGCGTCTGGCAGGACATGGAAGAAGAAAACATCACATTTCTCCAGGTACAGATCAAATACTCAATGACACACCAGGTACCAAAGTCTATCAGCAGGGCCTTAGATTAACACTTGCCAAGCACCAAATGCTAGTAAAAATGAGCATTGGCGAGTCCATGTAACAGTGTCTGTCGCCAGTTGGCGGGTACAACTTTTACAAATTATAACAGTGCAATGAAGTGAAAAAAAACAGCCAGTTTTTAAAGAGATTCTCTGTTTCTGACATAATAATAGATAGTAATAGATATGCAATGGCACCATCATTATTTTTTTACCACGCCGTGGTGCCGTCTTAGTAATTCACAAAATGCATGTTTTATGCACAGTATAAACATATAAACATGATATGTAAAGTATTTTGAGATAAAAATTCACATACACACTCTGGGGACATCAAATGCTTGTTTTACATCTTGTGAAAAGGGGCATAATAGGTCCCCTTTAAAGAGAAACCTGCCGAAGTCTGTCATTAATGTAAATCAAAGAGCAAAAGAGAAGTCCTTGGACTGTTCTAGTCACTGATTAACTTTTATAGCCTGAATACAGATTAATCTGCATGGTTTATGCATATATAGTTTATGTAAAGACTGTTTTAAAATCACTTAAATTAAAATTGTTATATATTTCAGAGCCTATTAAATATTTAAAACATTTTTCAATTATACTGTAATGTAAACATTATACTGTAAAAGCATTGTAAATATGTTAAGTCATTGTAGTAGTAATAACTGCTTGTATTTGCAAAAAAAAAAAAAAAAAGGAAGAAGTTTCATGGCTGGTAAAAATATTTTTGGCGTGTAAATTTGATCAAAGTTAGTTTTAGGCCCTGTCTATCAGAGAGCTGTATCTGGTGCAACTATGTCTGATAATCAATGTTCATGATGTTTGCATAACCACAAGTCCCATTTGCTTTTTATTTCTCATTCAGAATTACAATGATACAGTAAAAAGGTGAGTTTTTTCCCAATTAGCATTTGGTTACAGCAGCAACCCCATTGTGAACACCAAATATCTTACGGTTTATCTACAGACTCCAACACCCATCAGTACCACACACAACCCCTGAACTACAGGAGTATCAACACTATCCCGTTCAGACTGTGATCTTCACCACCTGGGCCAGGATGCAGAACCTTGTGGAACAGCGTAAGTGCTTAACTATAATCATCCGATCAGATATTGACTGATGATTGATTGGTTGGTTGGTGTTTTAACCATACGCCATGCCAGCTTTCTTGCCTATTTTCATTACAAGTTACAAGTAGATTTTTTATTTTTTTTAATTGCAGTGAATGTCATTTGATGTTAAGAACTTCTGGAATATTCTATTTAGCATCATGTTTAAATTATGAACTGATCCCAGCAATTATTAACATTAAGATGTTAAGATTGCCTGTTGGGAAGGCTGTGTAGTTTACAGTCATCTGTGTTTCAGCTCCTGTGACTCTGGATCCAGACACAGCCTCCAGTAAACTGCTGGTGTCAGAGGATCGCACCAGTGTTGAGTATTTAGAAATTAAAATGATTATGTGTGATAACCCAGAGAGGCTGTATGTGGGAGTGCTGGCGTCGCAGGGCTTCAGCTCAGGTGTGCACTGCTGGGACGTCGAGGTAAGAGACAATGACCACTGGACTCTGGGAGTGGTTGGGGAAACAGTGAACCGCAAAAGACTTTACAAAATGGACCCGAAGAGTCATTTTTGGTGTTTTCGTTACGTGAATGGTACATACAAGAAAGGAAGTAAACCTCTCAGTGATATTGATAGCAATGAATGCCCAGATGTCATCCGACTGCAGCTGGACTTTGATGAAGGAGAGCTGAGATTCATCGACGCTTTCAGAAACAGGGTTTTGTGCACCTACACCGGTGGATTTCCAGAGAAGGTGTTCCCATATTTCTGCAGTGGAGATGTGGACAAGCCACTTACTGTTTTCCCGGCAAATAGACAAAAAACTGTAAATACCAACTAATGTTTTTTTGTTTATGCGCGTGCCAAGATAATAATCAAAAGGAATTATGTTTTAATGCAGTGTGACTTGAATGTGAACATTATTCTCGGGGTCACTGTATGTGAATTTATATGGCTATGCGTTTTTTGTTGCGGCCGCCATCTTTAGGACCTTGCATAGCCTCACGTCAGTGATTGGAAACTGAATTAACACTCAACCAACAACAGAAAACAATGGAATTAAAAAAATAAAATAGATACTTTAGGATTAGATTTTAAACTATATTCTAATCTGACTTCTTTTTAATATGACCTCGAATTTAGATTGTCATAGAAATTGGTTGCTTGACCATTCTAGTTATTATTATTCTGATATTTGATTATTCTATTTATTCTATTCTTTCGTTTGGGTGCTCAAAGGGCTTTAAGTTATTTAGGTTGGTCGAACAACATCCAGTTGACCTAAACAGAAATTCCCTATAAGCCCTTACAATCTAAATACACAGTATGAAGTGTGTGGACAGGACACTACTGTATTGAAGCACATGTTGTTTGAAAGACTCTTTATTTATGTTCATTCACTCATTTAATTCTAGCACATTAAGTGGCTGTGTCAAGTATGTTTGAAATGTAAAGTGTGTATGTATCATCCTAATTAAAGAGAGAGTTTACTTAAAAATTAAAATCATTTATTTCCTTTATGTCGTATACATGTGTCAAACCTGTTGGTTTTGATTAGCTACCAGCATTCTTCAAAGCATCTTCCTCTAAGTTCTGCAGAAAAACGAAACTCAGGAGAAAATAAAGTTTTTTTGTACTAGGGTGTAAACAAGTTTTGTTCTGCTGTAGAGTTGGGCATTATAATATCATGGGGAGTCTATGGGATTAGCTTCCTTTAGCAGCCTGCCTCTAGCGGCCAGTCGATGCATTACAGTTTTAGTCACTTCCATTGCAGCTCGATTTAACTAGAAAAGTGTCACATGATCAGGATACAAAGTAATGCATTCGATTTTCCATATTTCTGACTTTTAATTACAGCATTTCTACCAACAGTGTCATCATAAAATACAGTTTGTGCAAACAGGTTATTGGTTTAAAATGAAAACAAAATTGTTTTGCTTTTTTAATATATATATATACACATATATATAAAATGTCAGTATACTCTTGGTTGACAGACACGCAACATAGGATGAATATTAACACACATCAATCATATCAACAGGAAACCAAATGTGCTCGAGCTTCCCTTTTTCTCCATCCAGCGCTTCTCCGCGTTCAGTAACATGCAGTGTGTTTCCTCAGGGACTTATGGTGAGCAAAGACTAGTGAAAAGACAAATAACGGACCACGTTTAAAAACAAGTGATAAAAATGTCATATTTCAACATGCAGAATGCAAAAAATACATAGTCGTCCAAATAAAAAATGTAAAACTCATGAAGATACATCTAGGACACATATCACCTTATTAATAAAAAAGAAAAAAAAAAGAAAACACACTGTACCTGAAGAAAAAAAAAAAAGCATATTTTTAAACATGAACATTTTCACTACCATAATGGATATGTATAATTTATTGTAATTCCCAATTGCTCTTTTACATGATTTGTTATTTATTTGTATTTTTTTAATGCAAAATATATATCGTTTTTTAATTTCAGCGGTGAAGTCTATGGAAGCTTGTTTTCACGAGATTAAAAATAAGTCATTGTGACCATTTCAGTTGTGAGAAATTAAAATCTGATTTATGATATATACACAGAATTGTGAGATATAAAATCAGAAGTGTGTAAAATAATCAGAATTGCGATATAAATGCAGAATTGTGCGATATAAACTCAGAATTGCGATATAAATGCAGAATAGTGAGATATAAACAATGTGAGATATAAGGGCAGAATTGCTAGCTATAAGTACAAAATTGCATGATATAAACTCAGAATTGTGAGACATTAATGTTGATTTATGAGATATAATCTCACAACTGTGAGAAAAACAGTAACAGTTAAGTTTTTTTTTTTTATCCCATGGCAGAAACAAGCTTCAATAAAGTTCTGACCCCAAAATGTTCTTAATACTCTTCAAATCCCTCAGACATCATAAAAAGCTTAAATAAAATCTCTCCATTTCAGTCTCTTTTCTATGGGTCCATTAAAGCATTAATCCTGCGTATCTTCTTTTTCTGCAGAAAACAAACTTGCAGGATCATCTTGTCAGTTATTCTAGGTAGTAGAAGGTTAAATGATTCGATGTGTTTCATTTATAAAACAATTAATTTGGTCCTTTTGTTTGTAATTATTGTGATACAGCACAAGTCCTCTTCCTGAGGACGACTGCGCTTTAGTGTCCTGAGTGTGTGTGTGTGTGTGTGTGTGTGTGTGTGTGTGTGTGTGTGTGTGTGTGTGTGTGTGTGTGTGTGTGTGTGTGTCATGGTCACTCGCAGGCCAGTTTGCTGTCGAAGCTGGACAGGCCGATAGCAAAGGCCTGCAGGGCACACATGGGGTAGTTAAAGTCCAGAGTGAAGATGTCCTCCGCCACACGACCAAACTGCATCACGATGTAGTCAGCTGAAAACACAACAACACACAATCACAAACATTTCTTCTTTAGAAAAATGGATATGAAGAAAATCATCCCTTACTCTCTCTCTCTCTCTGTAGAAAATCTGTTTCTTTTTATAAAATATAAAGAAAATTCTAAAAATTACTAAAACACCTTTAAAATTACCAATCAACTAAAATAAAAAAATATGAATTCAATATTTCTCATTTGCATTTAGCTTAACGTGATGTAATATAATAACTAAAACTAGATAAAAATTAATATATATTTTTTAATTACATAAAACATAATACAAATGATTAAAACAACATTAAATTTACAAATACAGATGGACAATATAAAATAAAAAAGGCAACATTTCTCAAATTTTCTTTTAGCTTTGTCTTGATGTACAACAACTACAACTAAAAATAAAAAAAATTAAAACTGTATATATATTTAGAAATAAAAAATTACTAATTGTCATAAAATTCACAAAATTACTAATACTTAAAAAAATAAATGTATATATGTATATAAAATAAAAAAGAATTCAAAATATTATCTACATGTGATGTACTAGATTAAATATAACTATGACTGAAACAAAAAGTAACAAAAAATTTATCTATATTCTTTTAAAAATGAATGCATCTTCACCTAAAATTTAAATGAAAACGTGTGTGTGTGTGTGTGTGTGAGAGAGAGAGTGTGTGTGTGTGTGTGTGTGTGTGTGAGAGAGAGAGTGTGTGTGTGTGTGTGTGTGTGTGTGAGAGAGAGAGTGTGTGTGTGTGTGTGTGTGTGTGAGAGAGAGAGTGTGTGTGAGAGAGAGAGTGTGTGTGTGAGAGAGTGTGTGTGTGTGTGTGTGTGTGTGTGTGAGAGAGAGAGTGTGTGTGTGTGTGTGTGTGGTAGAGAGAGAGAGTGTGTGTGTGTGTGTGTGTGTGTATAATGACATGGGTGAAGCTGTGAAGCAGTGAAGCTGTGTTACTTTAAAAACAGTAGTTTTTACCACCTCGCTGCTGATGAATATAACGTAGCGATATAATATCTGGCTTGAAACTACCTGTGCATTAAACGGTTTTACTGCAATCCTGCCAGCCAATCAGCATCCAGTATCCAGGCAGACCATGGAAGAACTCTCTCTCTGTCTATATCTATATATATATCTATATATAAACATGAGTGAGGTGACTTACGGTCGTTATCGTGCACGATCTGGAAGTTCTTGACGGAGGCCTGCGTGACCCTGCCGTGGAAGTTGAGCACGTAAGACTGTGTGTCGTCGTTCCACACCGGCGCTTTATTGTGCAGCTCGATCAGATTCTCCAGCGAGTGATTCTGCCATTTACTCAGCAGAGACTCCTGCTCCTGAAGCACACACACACACACACACACACACACACACACATCAGCTGCTGCGCTCATGGTGATGATTTGATTGACAGCTGCGAGCGGAGACACTCACACACGCCGGACGAACCGGAACACGCTCGAAGTTCATGTTCATCCCAGGAATGATGACGGTCATCTTCCGCGGCCCTTTGAAGCCCAGAACATTGGTCTCCTGAAAACACACACACACACACACACACACACACACACACAATATAAGACGCTGGTAAA